>NC_134802.1:23473228-23475728 GCF_046742065.1 Oratosquilla oratoria
GAGGGAGAGAGAGGGGGAAGGTGGCTTTTCTGGCGGCTTTGGGAGCGGCTTTAGGAGAGCTAAGTGGCTTTCCATCCATATGCGTCAAGAAATTATTCTCTTCGGCTAAATAAGATCGTCTGTTGCTGACCATAATAAAAACAATAATAAAGTGCGTTGCTATGGCAACGAGATTTGAGACAATCGTGACCCCTTCAATTCAGTGACGCCCTCCATGTTGAATAAAACCATTTGACGTCACCCTTGGACGCCTACTAGATGAATAAAATCACCTAGCGGCAGCTAGAACAGACGTCCAAGTGAATAACAACAACTGAACTAAATTTATAAATACATACTGAGATAAATCAATAAGACTATAAATAAAAAATCAAACAAATATATAAGTAACCGAGTTATATATCAATAAATATAATCAACATATAAGCAAATGGGTGAATGAATAAATTCATAGTAACAACGTACATAAACGAATAAATAAATGAACGCATAAATAAACAAACCAATCAGCTAATCATTCAGTGAGTCAACAAACTCTTCAACGAATAATTAACTGAACAAATAATTGACAAGTACACCTTTCACGAGAACGGCTGCGAAGGAGACTCTCAATGGAGAGAACACACCGGCCCACGACCTTCCCCCTCTCCTCCTCCTCCCCCTCTTCCTCCTCCTCCTCTTCTTCCTCCTCCACCTCCTCTCCTCAAGGTGAGAAGGAGCAACTGCTAGGTGTCACACCAAAGCAAGCTGACTAGACCTGACAATGCAACCTTACACTGATCCTCCAGAGCACAGGGGAAGAGGAAAAAAGAGAATGAGGAGGAGGAAGAAGAAGAAGAGACACCTCCAAGCCGAATAAAAATCTTCAAGCCTTGGCCAGCATAATGTTCCTCAAGTTGGTCTCCTTTAGCCGAGGGGGACTATCCCCTTAATGAAATATGCGAATTGCCTCCAAGTGATGGAGGCGACGAGAGCAAATCCCATAAATCTTGGCCAGACAGTGTTTGGACACAAGTCAAGCATCCAGTCCCGCCAGAAGCAACAAACAACAAACACGGAGGAAGATGAAAGTGAAGATAGGAGGAGGAGAAGGAAGAGGAGGTGGGGGAGGCATAACTGAAGGAGGCAAAGGAGAAGGAAGAGGGGGTAAGAGGATGAGGAAGAGAAAGGGAAAGCAATAATTAATAGGGAGCGAAGGACGAGGAAGACGAGAATGATAAAAAGAGGAGAACAAAAAAAGAATAGAAGGAGGTGAATCAAAAAGAAGAAAGAGGATGAGATGGAGGAAAAGGAGGAGGGCGAGGAAGAGGAGGAGGAGAAAGTGGGGGAGGAGCTAAGGTTGAAGGCCTGAGCGATGATGGAGATGAAGAAACAAAAGCCTAACGCAAGCACGAACCAGTGAACTGGCGCGCACCAACTGCAAAGAAAACAAATGAAGCTCGTGGAAGGCTCCCTCTCCCCTCTCCCCCTCACCCCCCCTCTCTCTCTCCCTCTCTCTCTCTCTCTTTCTCTCAGCCTCGAGCGATGGTCCTCCTTGCATTGCACAGGCCAAGCTCGGTCCTGACCTCCTCAACACAGCGAAGCTTTGTCTAAACTTAGCGCAGCCCTGCCTGACACGATTCTCTTCAGCGGCCCCCTCTCTGAACGAGGCCTCTATGGACCGACACCCCATTCGTGCGCGGGAACCGCCAGCTCCCGGACTGAATAAAATCGTGTAGAGTCGTCAAGCGCAACAAAAACGTAATTCTTTATCCATAGTGATTCATTATATTTTTTGTTGAAATATAATTTGATACGTTCTCTCTTTGAACGTAGACGTAGATGTACGTCACGATTTCGTCCCTTCCCAGGAACACACGCGTCCCTGCTAAGGGACGCCCCAGTGTCCCTGTCTTGTCCTAATATGGCGCTTGCCACGGCCTACTGCCAAACTTCTGACTCACCAAAATATGTATATTTCTTTTATATCGAGACATACTAAACCCGTTCTTGGTGCGCCATGGACATGAATAGAATCGCCTGGCGGCAGCCACATTAAAAGAAGAAGTGCTACCCTGTACGGAAGGGGGTTGATACATGTTAGGTTTTTCTCTGTATAGGAATATTTGTACTTTTAATATAAGGACAGAATATATATATATATATATATATATATATATATATATATATATATATATATATATATATATATATATATAGATTCAACAGAAAATTTTATATTTACATATCAGAACATAAAACATGAACTGAGAGGTTTGCATTTTGCTGGACAGCTGTGCATGACATGTGACGTCACAACCATCCATCTGGCCTGGTGATTGCTTTAGTGATTTTGTTCTGGCTGACGGCAGATGATTTAATTCAACTCAGAGGTTTTAGAGTTCTGGAGTCATTAGACCTTAGTAGTAACTTTGATTATTTTGTTATTATTCACTTTAGTTTCATTTTGTTCTGATGATTTCGTTATATACACACATATATATATATATATATAATATAT
>NC_134802.1:23488228-23498228 GCF_046742065.1 Oratosquilla oratoria
TAGGCTCTGTTGTGTTGTGTTATGTTGCATTGCGATGTGCCTTGTTGTGCTATATTGTTTTTTGTGAAATGTTATGTTGTGTTATGTTATGTTATGTTATGTTATGTTATGTTATGTTATGTTATGTTGTGTTGTGTTGTGTTGTGTTGTGTTGTGTTGTGTTGTGTTGTGTTGTGTTGTGTTGTGTTGTGTTGTGTTGTGTTGTGTTGTGTTGTGTTGTGTTGTGTTGTTGTGTTGTGTTGTGTTGTGTTGTGTTGTGTTGTGTTGTGCTGTGTTGTGTTGTGTTGTGTTGTGTTGTGTTGTGTTGTGTTGTGTTGTGTTGTGTTGTGTTGTGTTAGGTTAGGTTAGGTTAGGTTAGGTTGTGTTGTGTTGTGTTGTGTTGTGTTGTGTTGTGTTGTGTTGTGTTGTGTTGTGTTGTGTTGTGTTGTGTTGTGTTGTGTTGTGTTGTGTTGTGTTGTGTTGTGTTGTGTTGTTTTGTGTTGTGTTGTGTTGTGTTGTGTTGTGTTGTGTTGTGTTGTGTTGTGTTGTGTTGTGTTGTGTTGTGTTGTGTTGTGTTGTGTTGTGTTGTGTTGTGTTGTGTTGTGTTGTGTTGTGTTGTGTTGTGTGTTGTGTTGTGTTGTGTTGTGTTGTGTTGTGTTGTGTTGTGTTGTGTTGTGTTGTGTTGTGTTGTGTTGTGTTGTGTTGTGTTGTGTTGTGCTGTGTTGAGTTGAGTTGAGTTGCGTTGTGTTGTGTTGTATTGTGTTATGTTATGTTATGTTATGTTATGTTATGTTATGTTATGTTATGTTATGTTATGTTATGTTATGTTATGTTATGTTATGTTATGTTATGTTATGTTATGTTATGTTGTGTTGCATTCCGATGTACTGTGTTGCGTGGGCCAGAATGCAACAGAATCATACAAATAAATTTTTCCTTGCCGTTGTATTAATACAATCTTATCAACAAGAATCACTTTAATGGTAAGTGAATTCCTTTGTATAAAGGTGTATTAGATATTCAACCATGAAATATATAACACCAGTAATACGGTGTAAAGGATAACAGCCTTATGCAACGAGGAAATAAGGATCATAGTTGTCACCTTGTACCCTGAGTATGTATCCAAGTGTTGGGAGAGGAAGAGTGAGGGACACAAAATAAATGAATAAATAAATAGATAAATGAATAGATATATAGATGAATAGATAGATAGATAGATGAGTAAATAAGTGAATAAATAGATAAGAAAATGAATAAATGAATAAATACATAGACAAATAAATAGATTTATAGATGAATAGATAGATAGATAGATGAGTAGATAAGTAAGTGAACAAATAGATAATCAAATAAATAAATGAATGAATACATTGATAATTAAACAAATTAATCAACCAATCAATCAATAGGTAAATAAATAAATTGATAAATAGATTAGTAAATAAATAGATACATATATGAATAAAGAATTGATAAGTGCATATACAAATAAACAAACGAGTGAATTGATCAATAAATAAGTAAATACATAGATAATGAAATAAAATAGATGAGATAACAATGCTGAATGCTGGGAATGTTTGCTAACAGAAGTGTGATCAGATTGCACAGACTTAATCTATAGACGCTATAAACTCAAAAGAGAAACAATTTACATCAATGTAAAGGGATTAAAGCCTCTCCTGCATCGTGCAAACAATCCAAGCCTTTCTTTACGTATAACGAAGAAGATTAGAAGCTATCTGGGGGAATCCTATCTCGATTAGCCTTTTCTTTTCTTTTCTTTATACAACGTTCGTCGTTCATTCTAACTGCCGCCGGGTGATTTTATTCACCTGAGGAATAGCTCCTTAACAGGGAAAGGGTCAGGGAGAGGGAGATTGCCCTACTCCCCTACCTCACCCCCATCCTCCGCCTTTCAGATCTATGACACATTTCAAGAGTCAACAAGACCTTGACATTTGCTTCTGCTTTTATGGAGTTTGGCAAAACTGCTTTTTTGTTTACTATTAAGCTACATGGCATTTGCTTTTTTCATTAAATTTGGCAACGCTGTTTTTGTTTATGATGAATCTACATGGCATCTGTTTTTGTTTTATGAAGTTTGCCAACATTGGTTTTGTTTACGATTAGTCTACGTGGTACTTGCTTTTTTTATTAAGTTTGGCAACGCTGTTTTTGTTTATGATTAATCTACATGGTATCTATTCTTGTTTTATGAAGTTTGGCAACACTGGTTTTGTTTACGATTAATCTACGTGGCATTTGCTTTTCTTTATTAAGTTTGGCAACGCTGTTTTTGTTTATGATTAATCTACATGGTATCTATTTTTGTTTTATGAAGTTTGGCAATACTGGGTTTGTTTACAATTAATCTACGTGGCATTTGCTTTTGTTTTATGAAGTTTGGCAATTATATTTTTTGTTTACGATTAAGCTACAGAGCGTCCCGACTAGAGGGAAGGAGTAAAGGATCTAAATGGGTAGTAAAGACTAGATCAACACAGATGACTCTATCATCAGTAACAGAAGCAGTTCTGCCATATCTCACAAAACGTGTTATCAATAATAAGAATAGCGTTGCCACATTTCACGGAACATGTCAGTCGTTGCGCGCAATATAAATGGTGGCGACTGTACATTCGCGACAATTTATGCGCGTAAAAACTTGGGACGAAATCCTTTTTCGCCGAGGACACGTCTCCGCCCACGCGAGAAGAAAGCGTGAAATGGGAGATTAAATAATTGCAATTCACTTAGGGCGTGAAACCTCTTAACCCCATCAACACTGCGACACACATCATAGATTCATTTCTAGATAAAGACGAAGCGATTTCATGCATCAGGGAACACGGTCCCCGACGTGAAAGGTCTCTCTATCAATCGAGACCCCAAATCTATGAAAAAATCGCCTGTTTTTAACCAGAAGAAAAACAAAAAAGTTCGGCACCGTGTTGAAGACTTCACGCTACATAATCTACCGTAACCTCACCCTAACTTTTTACTCCCCGTTCCGTTTAAGAAAAACCAGCTTCCGTGGACTTCACCGCCACCTCAGTCCCATTGCAGCCTTCCTTAACTTTGTTCTGAGTAAAGGCAGTCAACTTTATTCAGTTGAAGGTGAAATATGTGATAGATATAACTATGAATTTTCCTCGACCACTCGCCTGCAGTTACAAAAAGAATAATCAATAAACTTAAATGTAATGTTTCATACTGCTGAGAAGTATAACACACACGCACACACACACACACACACACACACACACACACACACACACACACACACACACACACACACACACACACACAGTATTACCCATCGATCGGTCATATATTAGTTCCGAGCTCTCTTCCGAAAGGGAAATAGCTGTCGATCACGAGTCCAACACGTGATCCAAGACCATGGTGAATCATACACACACACACACACACGTTAGTCCAACTCTTGTAGGCGGGGTATTGTGTGTGTGTGCGTGCGTGTGTGTGTGTGTGTGTGTGTGTGTGTGTGTGTGTGTGTGTGTGTGTGTGTGTGTGTGTGTGTGTGTGTGTGTGTGTGTGTGTGTGTGTGTGTGTGTGTGTGTGTGTGGGTGTGTGTGTGTGTGTGGGGGTGTGGGTGTGTGTGTGTGTGTGCATGTAAGGTCACAACATTACCCAAAGATAAGTCAGATATAAGCTCTGAGCTCTCATCCAGGAGGAAAATAGCTGCCGATCACAAGTCTAACACGTGACCCAAGACCATGGTGAATCTCTCACACACATACACACACACACACACCTAGATCAGGTCATATATGAACTCTGAGCTCTTACCCGGGAGGATAATAGCTGTCGGCCACGAGTCCAACACGTGATCCAGAATCATTAAGAATCACACAAAAAGGTAATTTATAAACCCCTTCAGACGCAAGTGACATTCATGTCTTTATTCTGGTTTCCGCCAGGCTATGTCATTCACCCGGAATGGCTGAAATCTGAAGCGCCCGCGGGACTTTTGGGGGCGACTGTACATCCGTGACCCATGACCTTACATGACCTTATATAAGAGACCTGACGCTTTATGGCCTTAAGCGTTTCATGCCTCGCGTGTTATGAACCCCTGGGCTTCATATTACGGTTCACGGCTTATGAAGCCACAGTAAGGTAAATGGTCGAAGCGTGCTTCATGAGTTCTCACTGACAAAGGCGCCGCTGCTAAGGTAGGTCAAGGAAGCCGGCCCCGATAAGGACCAAAAGGTCATCTGTGGCCTCAGACGAAGTAAGCCACGCCCACAGTTCTTCTCCGATCAATCACGATTGATTTTGAGTGACGTCTGGGATACGCTACTGTGTGTGCGCGGACACACACGCACACAGACACACACATAGACACACACACTCACATACACTCGTGGCGCAGTTGGTAGAGTTCCCGGCTGCCACTACGGAGGTCCGGGTTCAAATCCCGCCCAAGTCTGAAATAATTTCAGTATCGCTACGCTGCGGGTTGCTACTCCAAATCTAGTGGGCGGAGAGTTGGGAGTGTGTGTGCGTGTAAGGTCACAGCATTACCCATAGATCGGTCATATATGAGCTCTGAGCTCTTTTCCGGGAGGGAAATAACTGTCGATCACGAGTCCAACACGTGATCCAAAGACCATGGTGAATCACACACATACACACTACAGATAGGCAGTGGATGATATATGAATAATGGCGAGTAGCACAATATATCATGGATTGTATTTGGATTTTGTTGCCAAGAATTCTCCTGTGTTTCTGTCTTTATGGATACATCAGAGATGAGTTTCTAGAACAAGAAGGATTAAGTCTCCACAAACCTATAGGAACCAGACTCCAGACATCAAATCCAAATTCTACTTCATTCATCCATTCCTATTCAAAATCAAAACGGAAATTCAAACGGAAAATCAAATTTGAATTCAAATTCAAATTTAAACTCACGTCCGTTAGTAGCTCACCGTTCATCCTCTGCAACGAGAAGGAATAAAACGGAAATGGAAGACATAAACATAAGATAATCGTGTTTTGCCTGAGAGTCCATAGAGATCACCGCGTTCGTTCCATGAAAATAAAAGATAAAAAAATAAAGTTTATCGTGAGTATTCGAGTCTTAACGAAAACATAACAAACAGATTTCCATCTCGTCCGGTCGGTCAGTTTGTCTAAAGAGACGAGAGGTTCCTTTTGTATAAACAAATCTTTTGCAAAGATGAGATACAAGAAGAACTTACAACCAGCAAGTTGTGTATTACAACCGACACGTTTCTCTGGAGGTTGCTTGACCCCCTAGTGTGATTATGGGCCGGTTGTAAGGTACACCTCATCGAGGGTTGTAAGTCCTATAACCGGTACTTAAGAATGTTGTGTTACAATGCGCTTTCTTTTTGTGGATATAATTAATCAATTTATCTAATTAATTTATTAACGTCTACTTATTTATATATTCATTTGTTTATTTATTTATTTATTTATTTGCATATTTATTCATTTATTAATTTGTTTATTTATCTATTCACTTATTTATCTTTTTATCTATTTAATGGTTTATTTATCTATTTATTCATTTATTTGTTTATCTATTTATTTGTTTATTCTTTTATCTATATTTTTCGAATTCATTTATTTATTTATTTATTTATTCGTTTATTTATTTATTTATTTATTTATTTATTTATTTATTTATTTATTTATTCGTTTATTTATTTATTTATCTATTGTACGGGGGCAGAAACATGGAACATGAGAGAGGAAGAGAGAAGGAGTTTGAATGTGTTTGAGATGAAATGTCTGAGAAGTATGATAGGGGTTACTAGGCTGGATGGAGTGAGAAATGAGGAGGTGAGGAGGAGAACAGGGGTGGAAAGGGAGCTGGGAGATAGGGTTGATGAAAGAGTATTAGGATGGTTTGGGCACATGGAAAGAATAAGTGAAGAAAGATTAGTAAAAGAAGTGTGGATGGCAGAGGTGGAAGGAGTGAATATGAGGGAGCGTCCTTGGATGAGATGGATGGATGGGGTGAAAAGACATTACAAAAGAGAGGAATGTCTGTGGAGGAAGGGCGGGAGAGGACAGAAGATAGGGGTGAATGGAGAGGGGTTGTGTATAGATGATGCTGTAATGCATGAGCAGGAGTGGGTGGGGGATGGGGGGTGAGGAAGTATATATGAGAAAAAAATTGACGGAGCCCGAAGGGATTTCTCCTTGTCTTCTCCTTTTCTGTATGAGAGGACGGAGAGGGGGGTCGCCGAATTTATGAAGCGGCCTTGCTGTGGATATGCTGCGTCTTGCGACACTGCTTCTGACCCGGGGCAGTAGACAGGATGCAGGGATGACCCGTCATCCAGGAGGCGCCAAGATAAGAGGGAGGGAGGAGGGTGGAGGGGAGTGGAATATATAGGAAATGGAATGGGTGGGATGGTTTCTATGCCTTTTTCTTTTTTCCTACCCCCCGTGTAGGGGGAAAAAGCCTTTGGTATATGTATGTATTTATTTATTTATCTATTTGTTTATTTATTATTTATTTATTTATTCATTTCTCTGTGAGACGGAGATTTCTTCATTTGACTGCTTTCAACCCAGCTTCCCGGATGCACCCTAATCTCGTCATGCAGTGACTAACACCTTCCAACGCATCTCTAAATAGCCACGATTCTAAAGAACAAATAAACAGATAGATAAATGAAGTAAGTTAATAAAGTAGCCACGGTTCTAAAAAAAAAAAAAAGTAAATAAAGAATGAAAGAAACCACAGTTCTCATAGAAAAATAAATAAATGAATAAATAAAAAGAGGAGGATCAGCCTTGCTGAAAAAAAGAGAAGGTTGACCTTTGCTGAATGATTTTAGATTGCAAATCCACACCGAAGAAGGTCCTTGCAATAACGAATTCTCCTCATCATTCGATGAAGATAAACAAAGAAGAAGAAGTTCCTTCAAGTTAGCCCCGAGTAAACAAACATTTTTTTTCGCATAAAATCGTCGACGTGAGAGTCATTTCAGATAACTCACTTAAAACTGCTTCAGGACGGTCACGACCCTCCACCCCCTCTCCCTCTCTTCCTCCTTCAGCCGAATATAATCGCCCGGTGCCAGGTAACATGAGAACTAAACTTTTCAAATTAATTGTCAATTTCCCAATCATTTTTATCCATTTCCCTACGTTTAAATATGGCATTTTTATTTATGCAAGACGATTTCATTTAGTTCAAGGGGAATGGTTCTGTGAAGGCTTTGATATAAGACCAGTGTGCGTATGTACCAAAATGGTTTTGTACTAGCTTTGTGTGACTGTCTTGTGTGTGTGTGTGTGTGTGTGTGTGTGTGTGTGTGTGTGTGTGTGTGTGTGTGTGTGTGTGTGTGTGTGTGTGTGTGTGTGTGTGTGTGTGTGTGTGTGTGTGTGTGTGTGTGTGTGTGTGTGTATTCACCTTGGTCTTTGGATCACGTGTTGGACTCGTGATCGACAGCTATTTCCCTCCCGGAAGAGAGCTCAGAGCTCGTATGACCGATCTATGGGTAATGCTATGACCTTTCACACACACACACACACCCAACTCCCCGCCCACGAGAGTCAGAGTAACGACCCGAAGCACAGCGATACCGAAATAATTTAGGCCCTTGGCAGGATTCGAACAGTGAGCACCATCGTACTTCCCAGTCCAGCGCTCTACCAACTGCGCCACCGAGTCGTGTGTGTGTGTGTGTGTGTGTGTGTGTGTGTGTGTGTGTGTGTGTGTGTGTGTGTGTGTGTGTGTGTGTGTGTGTGTGTGTGTGTGTGTGTGTGTGTGTGTGTGTGTGTGTGTGGATTCACCTTGGTCTTTGGATCACGTGTTGGACTCGTGATCGACAGCTATTTCCCTTACGGAAGAGAGCTCAGAGCTCGTATGACCGATCTATGGGTAATGCTATGACCTTACACGCACACACACATCCAACTCCCCGCCCACGAGAGTTGGAGTAACGAATCGAAGCGCAGCGATACTGAAATAATTTCAGCCCTGGGCAGGATTCGAACCAGGTACCGCCGGTACCACCGTACTGACAGTCTGGTACTCTACCAACCGCGCCACCGTGTGTATGTGTGTGTGTGTGTGTGTGTGTGTGTGTGTGTGTGTGTGTGTGTGTGTGTGTGTGTGTGTGTGTGTGTGTGTGTGTGTGTGTGTGTGTGTGTGTGTGTGTGTGTGTGTGTGTGTGTGTGTGTGTGTGTGTGTGTGTGTGTGTGTGTGTGTGTGTGCGTGTGTATGTGTGCGTGTGTGTTTGTATGCATTTGTGTGCTGCCTGTATAAGGCATCAGGTGATCCTGACAAGACACAAAGATACGTACTACTTATACTACTTACGTGTGTAGCCTTACTACCAACAGACTTCGCTGCCCGCACCCTGGGGCTTTGAGCCTGGATCTCCCAGGTGAGGCAGTCGACCTCAGGAAGCCAATATAGTCTCCGAGTTGATGACTGTAAACAAATAAATCTTCAATCAATCGTCAGGGGGGTTAACCCTTTTCAATACGGCCACAATATTTATATAATCTCTCCTGTCTAATACCATACGATTTTATTCTGCCGAGAGGGGGAGGAAGGGTGCGGACTTGCGACAGAAAGCGACCGGGACTCCATGTATGCTTCTAGGATGGATAGATATCGTCTAGTATCCGAACAGAACAGAAACCTAGAAATCTATGTCACCGTATTGAAGGTGATTGGGTGATAAGTTGGCAATCGGGTTGTTTGACTTCTGGCGCCGAGCGGACAACCCGCATCGCTTACGGGCTATCTACGCACACGCCTCGGGCTTCACAGCCAGTGTAGACGATGATAAAGAAAGACATAAAAGTCTGCGCAAACAGGATACGGTGTTGGAAGTGGTCCGGTGGTTCCAGTTCTTAGTTCGTGTGCTAAAGGTCACGGGTTCGAGGCGTCATTTAGGGAAGAGTGCTGTCGTGGCCCGGTGCTTAAAGTGCTCGGCTCGTGTGTTCAAAGTAGGTCACTGACATTTATTCGCCATTGTATCCTCGCACAGAGTCCTTTCCTGTGTTTTTCATATGAATGAAAATATCATTCCTTTTCCCAAGTATATATGCATATATATATATGCAGAAAAAAACACTGGGAAATAAGAAGCTTAGTCCGAACATTTTCGTCTATTTAAGACATTATCAATGATAATGTCTTAAATAGACGAAAACGTTCGGACTAAGCTTCTTATTTCCCAGTGGTTTTTTCTGCATATTATTTTCACGTGTGCCTTGTGAATTACTGCAATATAGATATGTATATATATATATATTGTATATATGTATATATATATATATGTATATATACATATATATATATATATATATATATGTATATATATATATATATATATATATATATATATATATATATATATATATATATATATATTTACAAAGGATTACAAAGGCGGAGCATGCCGACAGGAGACCTTTTGGTCCATATCTAGGTCGGATGCGAACAAAAATCATAATAATAATAAAATGATAAATAAAAACTATAATAATGTAAATAACAAATAGAATACATAAATAAATGCATAGGTATAGTTAAATAATAAACATTGTGTGTGTGTGTGTGTGTGTGTGTGTGTGTGTGTGTGTGTGTGTGTGTGTGTGTGTGTGTGTGTGTGTGTGTGTGTGTGTGTGTGTGTGTGTGTGTGTGTGTGTGTGTGTGTGTGTGTGTGTGTGTGTGTGTGTGTGTGTGTGTGCGTGTGTGTGTACAAAAACCAACTTTGCGGCCTTAGCTTAGCTCAATTAACCCTTGCCATGAAAAGACCCCTGTTGCATATATCCTGCTGCCGCCAGACAATTTTATTCACCTCAGGGGACACCCCAGTCCCCCCAGGGGGTGTTGAAGGTCCAAGTGCAGCGTGGCGCTGCCCAGATGTATTTACGGCCCACAGGGGAAACGTCTCAACTTCCTTCTTTGGTCTCCGAAGATCCAGAATTATGCAATCTCGGGAAGGCTGAGACCTCTTCCCCGCCGAAGGACTCCGAAGGGGAG
>NC_134802.1:23502555-23510055 GCF_046742065.1 Oratosquilla oratoria
TATGTATTTATATACATATATATATATATGTGTGTGTGTGTATTTATATATATACATATATATATATGTATATATATATATATATGTATATATATGTGCATATATGTGTGTGTTTGTATCTATGTATTCTGTCTTTTTTTACTTATATGTATCCGTCACGTGTGTTCATATATCTATGTCCATGTGTCTACATGTATGTATGCATGTCGATACATGTGTGAGTGTGCCTATATTCACCTTTTCGAACTTTTCACGAACTCACGAATTGAGGAACCTAAAGAAGACCTATTTCCGAAGGACATACGTGTGTGCGAAGTTCGACCTTAATGCGGCCACGGATGTACTTAAAGCACCTTCCGAAGTACCACAGTCGGCTCCAAATCAATACTCCACTGCAACACGTGACAGCCTTCCTCAAACGGTACTGGAAAACAAACCTTTAGGTCCCACGTCCGAAGGCAGATAGTCCCATCCCACGAGCCCGAAATGAAATCTGCCCTGTCCTGCAGAATTTGCTTTCTGAGTTTGCGTTAATGATCTACATTGTTCATATAGAAAGTGTGTCTGTATATATCTACGGTATATGACACACAGTAACAGTCCGATTTCTCAAACTATGTTAACCATATATATTGTTCACAGGGAATACTATGAATATCTGATATACAACGAATAAATTTTTTCGAATAAAATCTCTTAATATGCAGTCTTTGGGAAAAATATTCTCTCAGTGAGTATGTATATGTATATATACATATACATTGACAGAGACGTGTATATATATATATATATATATATATATAGTGACAACCCGTTTTCTGAGTCCGTTTTTGTAATATACAGAACGTTCTTCACGCAGATCTTCGTCACAACGAATACTTATATAAGATAGTGAGAACAAGACAAAGGAAGAAAAAAAAAGTGGGGAGGGGGGGGGCGGGAATATTGATAGATTTGGTGGAGGCTCCAGACCTACCAACCTAATCCCCCGACACACAATATCCGGAGATGTGAAGAACCTCATCTGGACAGACTCTCCGGGCGAGTTGTCAGACTCCGTCTCCTTCTGCAAGAAGAGACATGACCTTAGTTGTATAGCGGAATAGTCTTGATCGAAAAAGGCTACGGTTTATCGAGTCGGATAGACCTTCAAAGACGATAAAGGTCAGGTCATAGGTCAGGGTGATCTTTCCGGAAGGACAGAAGCGCTGGTAGTAAACTGCAGTCCGGAGGGAATGCTTAAGTCAACAAATATTGATCCTTTCGTCCGGGATCTCTCCTTGAACTCGCTGGAGAGTTATGGTAAAGAATGACTAGAAGAAAGTTGATAAAGGGTACCACATCCCTCAACAAGTTCGTCTGTTAACTTAACAAAAACCTGACCTGTTAACTTGAACAAAAAACTTAAACTGCTGACTTAACCCATTCAACTCCGATGACAAGATGTCTTGTCATTTGGTCAAATAAAACAAAAAATCATAAAACACCAAAATGTTTGATCAAACACCAGAAAAATATGACGTCAGTCCTCGCTTCGCTCGCAGCGAAGCGAGGATTGACGTCATATTTTTCTGGTGTTTCATCAAACATTTTGGTGTTTTATAATTTTTTTGTTTTATTTGACCAAATGACAAGACATCTTGTCATCGGAGTTGAATGGGTTAAATGAGAAACCTTAATCTCCGGTTAACTGGGTGAAGAACTCCAAGGCTCAAGATGGGAATCAACCCGAGCAAACGACGTGACGTCACAGTACAAGAAAGAAGACTATCGAGTCACTGGTTTGAGTGCCAGATAAGAAGAAACAACTTCCCTTGTTGTCTAGCCTAGGATTACTGGAATAGACTTCACACAGAGGCAGTCGACGGTAATACAGGCTCTTTCGTACCGAAGAATTGTTTATATATTTATTCATTTACCTATTTATTTCATTACACAATTATTTGTATTTTCTCCTCAACCACATATGTCGAAGAAAGCCGATTAGAGGCGGGGCTTTGCAGGGAATATGGGTGGGGCCTATTTACCAAGATAATTCTTAAGAAGTTGAATCTTATCATCGTCTTCTTGACTTTATATGAATACAGCTTAGATAATATTCCATGCATCAAAATTGTTCATTATTTGGTTTTGTGATAAAATGGAAGAAAAGTCATCAGGAAACAGAATACGATGTTACACAAAGATAGAAATAAACAAACACACGAATAGATAAACTAATAAATAAATAAAATAGATTAATAAATAAAAAGTAAATAAATAGATCAATAGATAAATAACTAGATAAACGAATAAATAAAAAGGAAGGTTATAAAGAGTCTGATTAAGAATTCAGAGGTGTCTCGAGTTTGTCATGTATCGTACACAGCGTAGATGTGTATCCGTGTGTGTGTGTGTGTGTGTGTGTGTGTGTGTGTGTGTGTGTGTGTGTGTGTGTGTGTGTGTGTGTGTGTGTGTGTGTGTGTGTGTGTGTGTGTGTGTGTGTGTGTGTGCGTGTGTGTGTGCGTATGTATTTGTGCGTGTATGTGCGTGTGTGTGTGTGTGTGTGCGTGTGTGTCTGTGTGTGTGTACGTGTGTATGTGTGTGTGTGCGTGTGCATGCGTACGCACGCATCATATTCTTGAATGCCCCATAAATCACTTCTTACGGGTCCCTGTACGCTTAAGTGATAGTTTTTGTCTTCTTGCTTGAGCTTGTAGATCTTTCTCTTTTTGTCTCTCTCCCTTATCTCTCTCTCTTTATCTCTTGTGATTGCAAACGCTGTCCTCTCTTTTGTTTGGCGGTAGCCTATTAACCTCTCTCTCTTTCTCTCTCTCTCTCTCTCTCTCTCTCTCTCTCTCTCTCTCTCTCTCTCTCTCTCTCTCTCTCTCTCTCTCTCTCTCTCTCTCTCTCTCTCCCTTTCCCTTTCCCTTTCCCACCTTACTATTTTCTCTCCCTCTTAGAATGCATAGAACTATCGTCACAGTCTTTGTGATAGGATACTATCCAAAGGTAGAGAGTTAAGCATATAGATGAAAATAATATTAAGATATTTTGGACAAACCTTTAACCAACGTGGCGATCAACAAGGTTATCAGTAACGGCCCTAAAACAGCCAAACATTGTCTTTGGGCCTTAGAAAAAACAAATAAGGTACTGTAATTGGTAGCTTGACATTTTGAATTCAAAAGTCCAGATATCGTCAACCCATTATGTACTGTAGCTCACTGGTCTGCCCACAGTTGGTATATACTGTTTCTATATTGCTCCCAAATCTCATTAAAGACATCGAGCGAAGATTGATACATTGCCAGGGTTGATACGGACATGGATGTCCATAGCATACGAAAACAACTTAAGATATTTGAACCTAGTCTGACCCTATAAAAAGAAAAAAGAAAAACAAAACTGCAGGAGGGACATAAAACAAGCCTTCAAGATTGTAAAAGTAGGTTGAAATGAATGTGCCATCCGTATTTTGTGTATATGTATATATATATATATATATATATATATATATATATAATGTATGTATATATATATATATATATATATATATATATACTAGCCAATTATCTACGCGTTGCTGCGAGTTCATGAATAATCCCTAACCTAACCATACCACACCTAACTTAACTCTTAACCCTAATCAATTTTTTTTTAAGTGAAATATAGCTTTAAACACTCCCCCTCCCAGATGTGCGCCCCCTACCCGAAGGTTGGGAAACCCTAGTTTGAAAATACATGCATACACAAACACAAATATCATGTGCACATTCTTTTGCGTGCGTGTGTGAGTGTGTGTGTGGATTGACAATAAATGCCTACAGCTAAAAGGTGAAGAAATGTATCTACTTTATTTATCTTCAGAATATATATGGTTATAGGGGTTTATTTGGAAAAACCTAGGAAGAGTTTGTAAATGATAAATTTCCGCCGCACTAAAATTAAATGAAAATAAGCAATATTTCAACATTTGGTAAAATTATACAATCATTTTACATTTGCATATTTTTTTCTTACAAAAGCTATCATGGTTTGTGGCAACATTAATTTCACAAATATAAGTAATATTTATGAACAGATACAATGGTTTGTTTGATTATATTGATTCTTATGTTACAAAAATAATAACTTAACGGGGGACTACAGTAGTGGCGTGTTCCCTCACCATAAACCACCTAACTTTAACCCTCATCCCTAACCAAAATATTTTTTTAATTAAATGTAGCTTTAAATACTCCCCTCCCAGGTGTGCGCCCCCCCCTCCCGAAGTTGGGAAACCTTAGTTTGAAAATACATGCATACACAAACACAAATATCATGTGTACACATTCTTTTGTGTGCGTATTTGCATGTGTGTGTGGATTGACAATAAATGTCTACAGCTGAAAGGTGAAGAAATGTTTCTAGTTTATTTATCTTCAGAATATGTAGTTATAAGGGTTTATCTGCAAAAACGTAGGAGTTTGTGAATGAACTATTTCCGCCCGCACAAAAACTAAATGAAAATAACCAATATTTCAAAATTTGGTCAAATTATACAATAATTTTCCATAAACATACTTTTTTCTTACAAAAGCTATCATGGTTTGTGGCAACATTGATTTCACAAATGTAAATAATATTCATGGATACATACAATGGTTTGTTTAATCATATTAATTCTTAAGTCACAAAAAATACTAAGCGACTTCAGGGGATACTACATAAACCACCTAACTTTAACCCTTAACCCTAACCAAAATATTTTTTTCTCGAAATTAAATATAGTTATCCAAGTACCTGGAGTGATAGGGTATCAGAATATATATGGTTATTGGGGGTCTATCTCTAAAACCCTAGGAGGAGTTCGTGTACATACAAAAAAATAAACAATCAGACAGACAGAGGCTACTACTTTATTATAATAGATATGTACATGTACATGTATATGTATATGTATATATATGTATATGTATATATATGTTTATGTATATATATGTATATGTATATATATGTATATATATATGTATATACATATGTATATATATATATAATATGTGTGTGTGTGCATTTGTATATATGTGTATATATGTATGTATATGTATGTATATATATATACATATGTATATGTATATATGACGAGCGAAAAAATGGCTTTTACAGATTCATCGACTTACCATCTTGCTTCGTACTTGGCGAAAATTCTCAGGTCTCTAGTGTCCAACTCACCAAATATGCTACAGAATTAAACTGACTTCATCGAAAGAATCAAAGGAATTAACCTAAGGTGAGGAGATGTCTTGGTTTCCTTCGATTTTCAATCCATGTTTACGTCAGAACTCATGGGACTCGTCTCCCTGTGCTTAGACTCGACCTACTTCTGCTTCAGTGATTACACCTATCACCAACGCAAGGGCACACCTATGGGATCACCTATTTCAGTTGTGGTGGCTGAAGTAGTGATGCAAAGTCTAGATGCTCAACTTCTAAGTGCTGCAACTTCTTCGCTCAAATTGTGGACTAGGTACGTGGATGATGTGTTCACCATTTTGGGCAGCAAGGATGTAGAACCTTTCTTCAGTCACATCAACAATATCGAACCGGCCATTCTGTTTTCAGTGGAACTGGAGAAAGATTACAAACTGCCGTTCCTAAACGTCAACGTCAAGCGCGAGGGTGACACCCTTAGGACAAGTGTCTACAGGAAGCTCACATACACAGATAGATTGTTGGACTTCGATAGCTTCCATCCAGGTTGCCTCAAGAGGTGCGTGATCAGGAATTTATGGAACAGAGTAGACAAAGTCTGTTCTACTGTGGAATTCAAGAAGGCTGAAAAAAAAATATATTTTACAGGTCTTCCGGAATAACGGCCATCCCAGCAGAACTATACGAATATGGACAAAGACACAACGCACCCACACCCCAGAACAAAGACCACACATGACACCCAGTGTCACAATGCCCTATATCAAAGGAGCCTCTGTCGTTACTGAACATAAGAACATAAGAATAAAGGAGACTGCAAAAGACCATAAGGCCTACACTAGGCAGCTCCGTATCCATCACCACCTGTCATCCCCATCCATAAAGTTGTCTAATCGTTTTTTAAAACAACTGATAGTTTCAGCGCTTACTACAGAGTTTTACGATACAACGGAGTACAAGTGGCGCACAAACCCTTCAATACCTTGCACCGAAATCTCACCAAAGTCAAAGACACTGAAGAACATACATAGCTAGCCGGTGTAGTTTACCGCATAGGCTGCAGGGACTGAGACACGGAATACGTAGGAGAAACTCAGAAGAAACTAGTCACAAGAGTACAAGAACACCAACGTGCAGTAAGGTGAGAAGATCCGAAATCAGCCCTGTACAAACACACTACAGAACACCAACACAGCATAGATTGGGATGGAGTGACAACTCTACACAAAGAAACAACAAAAAGAAAAGGCTACTCTTGGAAGCATGGGAAACTAAGAGCAACTGCATAAACAGATACATTGATCTCAACCCTATTTATCTAGGGACGAGGAGTAACACAGTCTAATTCCTTTGATCTGTTTTTCCAGTCTCAGTTTGCTTCTGTACGATCTGACATTTGATCACCAGGTGGCCTTTGTCCGACCTCCTTTCTCAAAGGCGGTCTCCCAGTGCACCTCTTCAACTTCCCTTTCCTGACTTTTGTCCCGCCCCTTTTCCAGTTTTAGTCTTCTTCCTTTTCTATCTTTTTATCTTATTTTTATCTTATATGGTTGTTATTTTATATGTCTGCAATTTTTTTATATATCTGATTGCAATTTAGTCGTTCTTGAGACCTTTTCCTTCTTTTGTTCCCACTTCCTTCATTGTGTACATTTGGTACACCACCTTTTCCGTTTGCGTCTTTGGACTTCGTTCTGGTGTTTTTACGTTTGTGTTGCGTAATGATGTTATTTTGCTACATTTGTTTTATGATCACAACCATATAAACTTGTTTATTTTTATTTTATTTGGTGCCACAGTTTCATGCTATTTCATTTAACTTTGTAAAGAGGATTACTTTGTATATGTGATTGAGTGTGAACCTTTCCCAGGTTTACCACTTTGACCGTTTATATTAGAGTTCACGAACTTGTACCCATTATACCCCCTGAAGATGATTCCTGGACGGGAATCGTAACGTCGGGCAAATAAACCCTTGAATTGAGTCTGGTGTTTACATTTTTCCGATATATATATATATATATATATATATATTTGTATATATATATACGGGTATATATATATATGTGTGTGTGTGAATGCAATAAAAACACTAAGAACGTGTGTTAACAAATGCGTGAGTAAGCACCAGGAAAATAAACTAACGAAGCAGAGCGCTTTCGTATAGTTACAGCTTCAGTGCTAATACAAGGGAGGGATTATAAAAGGAAGAAACATGGTACAGAACATATGACTGAGTAAGACATGGTGAAGAAGGAATTCGGAGATGTAGTGGAAGAAGTACACGTGACTTTTGCTACGGTCTTGGTAACCAACAAGTATGGTTAC
>NC_134802.1:23517555-23527555 GCF_046742065.1 Oratosquilla oratoria
GGCATCCTCGCTTGGCCTTGCAGTCAGTCAGTCAGGCAGGCAGGCGTTCTTCAAACAGTAACAATATTGTGATCCTCTGTGGAGTTTTGTGACCCCCTGTGGAATATTGTCCTCCAGATGTGTCTTCCGGGACACAATGCCAACATTTCGACTTTTTTTTTGTTTTCAGATTGAGTTGTGCTCTACTGGTTATAAAGGTTAGGGGTCGGGGGGGGGCTAGACCATAGTGGGCGTAGAGAGTAGGGGGGCGTAGAGAGTAGGAGGCGTAGAGAGTAGGGGTGCATAGCGAGTATGTTACGTAGAGAGTGAGGGGACATAGAGAGTAGGGGGCGTAAAGAGTAGTGGGGCATAAAGAGTAAAGAGGCATAGAGAGTAGAGGGGTGTAGAGAGTAGATAGGCATAGAGAGGAGAGAGGCATAGAGAGTAGAGAGGCATAGAGAGTAGAGGGGCATAAAGAGTAAAGGGACGTAGAGAGTAGTGGGGCTTAGAGAACAGTGGGGCGTAAAGAGTATTGGGAGCGCAGAGAGTTGGGGTCATAAAGAATAGTGGGGGACGTAGAGAGTAGGGGGAAGCATAGAGAGTGGGTGAGCGTAGAGAGCTGTGGGGGGTTACGAGAGCGTATAGGGGAGTACAGAGTAGTAGTGCGTAGAGAGTATTGAGGCGTAGAGAGTAGGTGTGGCGAAGAGAGTAAGGGGTGAAGTGATCAGGGGGGGGTGAAAAGAGTAGGGGGGCGTAGAGAGTAGGGGGCGAAGAGAGTAGGGGGCCGTAGAGAGTAGGGGGGCGTAGAGAGTAGGGAATTTTTCATTATTCGCAAAAAAAGCTCATTTCTATATTATGTACCAAAATATGACAAGAGTGCCTATAGTGTACGCAAGTTCCAAATTATCGCAACAATTTGTTGCGAATATGGGGAATATCTTGTTAGGTTCACAATAAATAGAATTGTGTGTCAAATGTATATCGAAATATATTTGGGTAATTCTGGAAAATTTGCAGAGTGATAAGAGATACAAATTTAACGTAGGGGGTACATTTGTCACTCCAGTGCCAGGTGGAGTGAAATTAACTGGTCTTAAAACTGTGGATTTGCAAATTTCTTTTGATGATATTCGTGTTTTCGAATATCAAGTTTGTATGGCAAATGGTATTTATAGACAATCATATATCTTTTGGTGGATTTATTGTCGGTATTATTACAATTATTATTATTTTTATTTTTATTATTATTATTATTATTATTATTATTATTATTATTATTATTATTATTATTATTATTATTATTACTATTACTATTATCATCATCATCATTATTATTGCTACTATTATTATTATTGCTATTGTTATTATTATCATTATCATTATTATCGCTATTATCATTATTATTATCGCTATTATTATTATTATTATTATTATTATTATTATTATTTTATTATTTTATTTTATTATTTTATTATTTTATTATTATTATCATTATTATTATTATTATTATTATTAATACTATTATTATTATTAATACTATTATTGCTATTTGTGTCATCATTGTTATTATCAATGTTGTTGTTGATATTCTTTATACTGAATATTTTTTGGCGAAAATAGGGGTGAAAAATCTAATACTTATAGTCACCCCTTCCCAAGTCATTTTCTTTGGACGGGTTTGCGTTTGAGCGTACGCCTCGCTGAAGCGGTAAACATGTGGTATGATAAATATATGCAAATTTTTGTATAAGGTAATACGCTTTTTCTTTTTACATCTGAAAGACATAATTTGAAAAAAATGTACTTAAGAGACTGGATCATATATACACGTTATATCAATATGTGATATATGTAATTCAATTTCTATCGTCCAGTAATAAGCGAGTTGAGTCGCGTCATACTCGGTTGATTGCATTCGACATATGAGTTGACGAATTGAATTGAGAGAATTGTAGTTGATGAATGTGCATATCAATGACTATTAAGTTAGTCGTTGGGGGCTTGAGTCCTACTCTTTGACTTTTTCGACTTATGGGGATCAATTCTCGCTATTGAGAATTTCTGATATTCGCAAATCTCGAGAATTCGGAGCGATTGATCGGTGTTCAGGAATATTCTCCAAATGGCTTCTGCTATTCGGAATTTCCAGATTTCGGAACACTTCGTATTTTGAGAGATTTTCAAAAGAGAGGACAAATCGAACCGCAGAGATGAATAAAATCGATCACCGACAATCATACTTCTCATTAAATCTTCTCAGCTGAATAACTCTGGGGGTAAAAATTACACGGTCTCTGGGTAAAGATTACACGGTATGGGGGGTAGTATGGCGGTAAAATTATACTGTATAGGGTAAAAATATCACGGTTGGGGTAGAAATGATATTATAGGAAGGTAAAAATAACAATGTATGGGGCGTAAAAATTGCACGGAATAGGGGTGGAAATTACACCATATTAAGACAAGGGTATGATAAGTGGATAAAAATTACACGGTATGGGGGTAAAAATTACATAGTATGAGGGTAAAAATAACACCCCATGGGGTTGAAAGTTACATTGTATCTATATACTTATAAAATTCTGATCATCTTGTTTGTAATCTTGCTTGCTTGAAACCGTCACCCAGCCAATCAGAAGAGATATGACGTCACGACTGAGGACCAGCCAATCAGAAGAAGAGATATGACGTCACGACTGAGGACCAGCCAATCAGAAGAGATATGGCGTCACGACATCATATGATGCGTAGTGTTCCAAGCAACGACGACATGACGTCACATTCTTCTGCATTTCACTTATAACAACGTATCATTTAAAATTTGATTTGACCCAACATACATATATATATCTATATATTCTTATAAAATTTTCATATTCATTATTTAAAAGTATAGCCAACTCCTGAGTTAGCATCTATGAGGCATAATGAGTTCATTAAAATATTACGAACCGTATAAATCATATGATGCGTAGTGTTCCAAGCAACGACGACATGACGTCACAACATTCTGCATTTCACTTCTTATAACTAATCAAGTCATTGCTTTCGTCTACTGAATAGAGCATTATCTTAATAAAGATTTTATTGACCATTTTATTAACGTATCATTTAAATTTTTATCTGACCCAACGGGTCACAGGTGGTCTAGTGAGTTATAAAGGGTGAGTTATGGGGCTAAAAGTTACACGGTAGAAAGAGGGTGGGGTAAATATATCACACCTGTAAATCTAATTATTAATTTTGCAATACGTGACCGCGTTTAAAATGAACAGGCTGGACTCGCATTTTCCTTCTCGGCCAAGATTTATATTGTGTGTGAAAGCTTGATATTAAAGTTCGTGTTTTTATTTATTCATTTTCCTATTTTTCTGCGTCCGTGTTGGTTATGAATTTTATCTATTTATAAATTCGTTCGCTTTTGTACGGGAGTGAGGGGGGTAGATTTATGATGGAGGGAAGGCCGTGAAATGTGGTCATTATTTGTTGACATTATTCGAAAATTTGTAAATTTATTGATCAAGTTTGACATAAATAATTTTCGTCACGACGTCATACCTTAATACAATCGTCTGGCGAAAGGCAGAATCAGGTATGTAGCAAGCGTCGTTATAGGGAAAGGAGAGTAAGTGTAACTAATGGAAATGTGACTGTGCGGTCATGTTATTCTTCTCTCTCTCTCTCTCTCTCTCTCTCTCTCTCTCTCTCTCTCTCTCTCTCTCTCTCTCTCTCTCTCTCTCTCTCTCTCTCTCTCTCTCTCTCTCGTGTTGTGTTCTCTCTCTTCCCTGTCTGCCATCTCTCTCTCTCTCTCTCTCTCTCTCTCTCTCTCTCTCTCTCTTCTCTCTCTCTCTCTCTCTCTCTTCTCTCTTCTCTCTCTCTCTCTTCTCTCTCTCTCTCTCTCTCTCTCTCTCTCTCTCTCTCTCTCTCTCTCTCTCTCTCTCTCTCTCTCTCTCTCTCTCTCTCTCTCTCTCTCTCTCTCTCTCTCTCTCTCTCTCTCTCCCCCACACACACACACACACACACACACACACACACACACACACACACACACACACACACACGCATATATATATATATATATATATATATATATATATATATATATATATGTGTGTGTGTGTGTATTTATGTATGTATATATAGAAATTCATACATTATATACTAAGTGTGAAAGTTTATTGCTTATTATATTGTGTTGTTTTTAATTGCGGGTCATTCCTTGGCTTATAAATTCCCTTTACATCTCTTTATTTCCAAAGAAAATTATAGATATGTATCTATTGTAAGTTGTAAATATATGACTATTATAACTTTGTATGTTTCTCTGTTCAATGAACATGAGGACTTGTTGATGAACAAATGGTAATGAGTCGGTAGCTCTGAGCACTCTATACTTTACTAAACTTTGGTGTGTAAGTTTGAACATAGCTGGTGCAAGCATAGTTTTATAGACAGATGCATCAGTTTGCGGAGTAAATAATAATTCAGTCGGACACCGTAAATTAATCGTAAATATGATAAATGCTGATAAAAGATATAAATGTTATCATTGCTCCAACCACGTATTGTATATTATGATTAAGTTAGTGTGTTTATGTAAATGGGTAAATGCACACACACGCACACACACACACACACACACACACACACACACACACACACACACACACACACACACACACACACACACACACACACACACACACACACACACACACACACACACACACACACACACACACACACATCAAGTTGTGTTCTGTATACAGGGGGAAATGAAGATCAGTCCAACATATCTCGGAAACAAAATCGGACCATATTTCTGATATTATTTGGTGAAAGCGATAGGAAACAAAATGTTCGATACATTGGATATGATTGGATATTTTTGTAATTATTGTCAACGTATTTTTGAAAACAGAATTGTCCTGATTGACCCAAACTATGGCTGGTCTAAATAAAACAATAAATAAATGAATAAATAAATAAGTAAATAGATAAATAAATATAAAACCAAATATAGAAATACTTGTATAAACAAAAAATACATAAATTAATAGAATAAGATAAAATAAAGCTCATTGAAAATAAATAGATAAAAAGAGAATGGATAAAGTCATATTCTACACATACACAGTTTTCTAATAACATGACAGACTGATTTGTAGATTAAAGTTGAATAACGCCATATATGTATATATACATATGTATATATATATATATGATTATATATATATATATATATATATATGTATATATATACATATATGTATATATATATATATATATATACATATATATATATATTTTATATATATATATATATATGTATATACATATATATATGTACACACACACACACACACACACACACACACACACACACACACACACACACACACACACACACAACCATATTCCCTTCGGCTTGATACAAGAGAAAGAAAAATGTGTTTTGTGTTAACCTTTTACATAAATTAAGCTTTGACGAAGAAGAGAAATGTATATTCCATTCGTGTATATCACAGAACTAGTGAGAAGTAACGCATCAAACGTGATATATCTACCCCTTACCGTGCTAAATGTACACCCCCCCCCAAGGGGTATTGAGACTTGATCGTCCAAAGGATATATTAGTACAACAAAAATTGGGTTACTTTTCGGAAACACGACTACTGCGTAGGTTTAGTGTCCGGTAATACAACATTGTAACATTAAGAATAACAAACATCATGATGCATAGTTACTTAACGGTGGTGTTATGTTCTTGTAATACGACGACTTCCTAGGGTTACGTTACAGTAACACTAAGATGTATTATATTCTGGTAAGACAATGTGGTGATATGGTAAAACATGGTATAATGGGTCATGATATCTCTGCTAGTTCGACAACCACTTCGGTTTACGTTCTAGTAACACGACAGTGACCTAAGTTTACCTTCAAGTAACACACACGGCTTGGTTTTAAGTTCCAATATCATGACTATGACTTTAAATTATGTTCTAGTTATACAAGATAGCTTTGTGCTAAGTTCCAGTAATACGACGATGACATAGGTGTACATTTTAGTAACACAACACCTCTTGGTACTAAGTTGCAGAAACAGACGATGATGTAACACGATAATGACTTAGGCATTGCGTTCTAGTAACACGACACAGGTTAGTGCTAAGTCCCAGTAACACAACAATGACGTAAAACGACATATCCTGGTGTTATGTTCACTAAGACAACCATGACGTAACACGACAATGGCTTGGGTATTGCGTTCCAGTAACACGACGACGACTTCGGTTCACGTTCCAGTAACACGACGGGATTTGGCCACGAGAATAATGGACTTGCTGGGCGTTCCAGGCAGATTCCATCGGGCTGGAAATCGGTCCGGATAAGTTAGTCGATGGATCGAAACCGAATCGGGCCAATTTTGATTGGTCCCTTCTCCCTCATCATCACTTATTATCGTCCCAATCATAGTTCAGGAGAGCTCGCCATGTCTCCATGTCTCCACTCTCCTCTTCAATCCGGCGACGGACTTCGTATATGGGTCGTCTTCCTGCCGTCAAACGATTTTATTCAGATCAGGGGTCAAGGGTTAAGTCAGTCTTGCGTGACCTGGGTTGACCTCCCGGCGGTCAAATGAATTCACCTGGTAGTATTTAGTGTGCGAAGGGAGAGGAGGGGGGGGTGCGGTACCGTGTTGAGTGGGTTGTGTCGATATTACGAATCGAATATGTTTAACACATGGTTCGTAACTTGCTTTTTACGATGACCCTTCCCTTGGGGACGCCCTATTTTTTGTGTTAATATTTTCATTTATTTGTTATTTCTTTTTATTTCTTTTTTGTTGTATTTTGTTTTCTCTTTATGTTCTTTTTACTTTATTCTATCCCATTTTTAGCTTTGGTTTTGATTTCCTTCCTTTTTTTATTTTCTACTTTTCATTTTATTCCTGTTTTTATCTTTAGTTCTATATTCTGTCTTCTGTATTTTATAAAAATTTTATGTCCGTTTTTATTTTGTTTTTGATTTGATTCCTTTATAATCCAATTTTTATTTCATGACACTTTATTTTCCATTTTTTATTTACTCCTCATTTCTTATGTTTTTTTCTATTTTTTCTTATTATATCTTTTAAATTCATATTTACATTATAATATTCTGTTATTTTTTATTTTTCTATTTTAATTACCTTTGTTTTTCTTATCTATTTATTTATCTATTTATCTACTTTTTATGTTATTTTTACTAAATCAATTCATTCTTCATTCACTTTATTTTTATTTATCTATTTATTCATTTATTTATCTATTTACTTCTCTAATTTATCTGTTTATTGATTGATTAATTAATTAATTTATATATCTGTTATTTATATATGTTATTAATTTATTCACTTCTTATCTATTTATCTACTTTTTATGTTATCTTTAATAAATAATCAATTCATTCTTCATCCACTTTATTTTCATTCAACTATTTATTCATATATCTATCTATCCACTTCTCTAATTTATCTGTTTATTAATTTATTTATTTATTTATTTATATATCTATTATTATTTTATTTATTTATTACGTTTTGGCGAGAGTGAACAAGAGGGATAGGTTGTATACTGCATCTGTACAAAACCACGACTCAAACACGGTTGAGCTCGGCTAATGACGTCACACCCTCGGCCTTCAACATTCGCGATTGACGTCATAAGTTAGCCGTTCGCGAGTGATGTCATGATCTGGTCGGGAGTGACGTCATGATGTGTTTGCAATTGACGTTATCACTTGGATGTTCCCGATCGACGTCACGAGCTAGACGTTTGTGGTCGACGTCATTTACTACGACTACTTGCAATTGACATCTTTGATTAATGTCACAAGCTAACCGATCACGGTTGATGAAAACTACCACCAGTAGATGATGTCACAAACTACCAGCCCAATTGAAGTCACTAACTACCGTTCGCGAGGTCGTGTTGTTGTTATTATTGTTGTTGTTGCTATCGATTGAGTTGCTCGGGATCTTGTCTTGTGTGATAAGTTTACGACCCTAGAATGAGGTAAGATTACCAAATATACATAAATGCTGAGGCCGTGTGTGTATGTGTATGTGTGTGTGTATGTATATATATATATATATATATATATATATATATATGTATATATATATGTATATATATATGTATATATATGTATATATATATGTATATATATAATAATAATAATAAAACCACTTGGAAAATAAAACGAAAGGTGACCGAACGTTCGGTCACCTTTCATTTGTTTTTTACTGGTTTTCTTACACATTTTATGAATCACGTGTTTTTGTGATTCATTCGCATATATATATATATAAATATATATATATATATATATATATATATATACAAATATACATATATGTACATATATACATATTTTGCAGTAATTCACAAGGCACACGTGAAAATAATATGCAGGAAAAAAACCACTTCGTATTTCCCAGTGGGTTTTTTCCTGCATATATACATATGTATATATATGTGTGTGTGTGTGTGTGTGTGTGTATGTATGTATGTGTGTGTGTGCGCGCATATGTGAATGAGGGGGAGGGAGGGAGGGAAGTAGGGAAGGGGAGGGAAGAAGGGGTGTAGTACAATCAGGTGAAGATGGAGAAGAAATTATGAAGAAGGGAATAGAACAATGAGAGAGAAAAAGAGAGGAGAGGAGGGTGGTAGAAAGGGTCATAGAAGTGAGAGGTGAGGGGGGGGAAGAGAGAGGGAGCGAAAAAAGAGGTGAGGGGGAAGTGGAAAGGTGAGTGAAGTTGAAACTTAAAGGTGAAGTATTGCAGAGATGCAGTATTAAAAGCTTTCCATGTTGAGCGACGGGTGTACCAGGAGGAAGAAGAACTCATAACCCCCCCCTAATCCCCCCTCCATGCCCCCGAGAACGAAGGACCGGGGTGCTTAGGCAACCGAGGGAAGAGGGCGGAGTTCCCGGAGGGCAGGGCGAGGTCCCGAGGTAGCGGGCAGGCTGCCCTGACCTTGGCGAGGATCCCTATCGGGAGTTGACCATAGAGAGCCCCACCCAAGATCCCCCTCCCCGTCCCACTCATTCCCCCCTCCACTCATTCCCCCCCCTCCCTCACCTCCCTACTTCACCTTCCTCCCTCCCTCCTTCACCTTCCTCCCTTCCTCTTTTATTTCTCTTCCTCTCCCTCTCTCCCTTCCTCCCTTCCTCACCACCTTCCCTCCCTCCATCCCTCTATCTCTCCTCCCTTTCTCCCTCCATCCACCCATCTATCCCTCCCTCCCTCCCTCCTTCTCTCACTTCTCTACACTTACCTCCTTCCCTCTCACCTTCACCTCCCTCTTCACCTCCCTCACCTCCCTCTTCACCTCCCTCACCTCTCTCACTTCCTCTCACTTTCCCTCACCTCTTTCCCTCCCTCGACTTCCTCACCTCCCTGACTTCCCTCCCTCTGGCCCACCCGACGCTCTCTCTCTCTCTCTCTCTCTCTCTCTCTTTCTCTCCCTCCCTCCCATCGCTGCCACCAATGCAAGGTTGCTGAACGATGTTGCAAGCGAGCTGCAGTCGGGTTGCTAGGCTTCGTGGGAGTCCTCGTGCTTCTTCTTCCTCTTCTTCTTTTTGCCCAAAGGAGGCACACCAGCCTTCGAAGAGCGTCTTCGTTCATTCTGCGTCACCTTTTCCCTCTCAGCCACGGGGGCTTTGCCTTGGGTGAACAAGGTCGTGTGACCTTTGAGGATCCTCGCCTTAGACGAATAAGGTCATGTGGCCTTAAAGGGGCCTGGCTTTACATAAACGAGGTCGTGTGACCTTTGTAGGTCCTGGGCTTAGACGAACAAGGTCGTCTGAACGTGGAACGTCCTGACCTTGGACGAACATGGTCGTATGGCCTTGGAAGGTAAACAAGGTCGTATACCCTTTAATGGTTCTGACCTTAGATGAATAAGGTAGTATGACCTGTGAGGTTCTTGGCCTAAGATGAACAAGGTCATGTGATATTCACGGGGCCTAACCT
>NC_134802.1:23532555-23540055 GCF_046742065.1 Oratosquilla oratoria
AAGACATCCCCTGCAAGCTCCAGAACCCTTCACCGCTCCTGCTCCCTCCCCTACCCTCCCTCCTTCTCTTCCTCCCCTCCTTCACTATCCACGAAGGTGCTTCAAGGCCGCCCGTCCCCCAGTTCTCCCGTTCCTCTCCCTCCTCTCCTTCTCCGTCCTCATCTCTTTCTTTTTGTTCTTCTTCCTCTCCTTCCTCTTCCTCATTATTTTCTTCGTCCATCTCTTCCTCTTTCTGCTCCTCCTCTTCCTACTCTTCCCCCTCCTCCTTCTCCTTCCCTTCCTTCTCCTCTTCCTCTACCTCCTCCTTCGCTTCCTCTTCCTCCTCCTATTCTTCCTCTTCTTCCTCCTTCGCCTTCTCTTTCGCCTCCTCCTCCTCCACCACCTTACATCCAGCTGGTACCTCCTCCACCGCCCTCCCCTTTCCCTCTCATCTCTTGACCCTCCCGACCTCTCCCCTTCATCTCCTGACTCTCTCCTTCTCTTCCTATCCCGTTTACTTTCCATCTACAGGTGTCTTGACACTCATTCTTTTTCTTTTTTTTTCTTTTTCTTTCGTTTTCTTTTCCTCTCTCTGCTAGTCGCTTGGGTCACATATTCCAACACCCTCGCCCACTATTGCTCAGACAAGCCGGTTTTCTTGATCATGTGTGTGTGTGTGTGTTTGTGTGGGTATGTACATCTACGTGTGTAGGTGTGTGTGTGTAGGTGTTAGTGTGAGCCTAGAAAGGAGTGGTGTTGCCGCATAATGTCCTTTTGACATCCATATATTAATGTGAAATGATTTATCACTTGGCTTTCTATGTAAACATATATAGAGGCCCATAACTTTCTACATGAGTATTCTTCTATTTCTGTCTACCATCATTTTTCCATTTCTTCTTATGGATTTGATAGAACTCTTTGGATGAATTTTGGAAAAATTTGACTTGAAGATTTCTTTGGAGGATTCTTGAAGAAAAATAAAAACACCGAGTTTAAAAGAAGATGGTTTATTTATTTACAAGGATGGTCTCGATGTCATGGAGAGGTCTCCAGGGACTACCGAGGTCTCCCTGGCGACCGACACTTCTGAATTTGCTCTCCTCTTCGAGGGGTCTCGACCACTTCGGTCTCCCCCACTCTCCAAGGTCCTCCTCCTCCTCCTCCTTAGGCGACGATGGCGGCGCCAGCGTATCCGGCGTATCCGGCGTATCCGGGGTATCCGGCGTATCCGGGGTATCCGGCGTATCCGACGGGGGAGGCGACGGGGACGGGGACGGGGTGTGGGACGGGGACGCGGACTGGGTGGGGCACGCCGACGGGGGTGGGCACGGAGTAGTGGACGGGCACGTCGTAGGGCTCGGGCACGTACTTGTGGTGGATTGGGGTCACCTCCTGGGTCTTGAAGACGGGCTTGGGCACGCCAACGTCGTAGCTCTTTTCGTTGATCTTGAGCTCGTGGTGGACTTCGGTGACCTGGGGAGTGAAGGTGTACGAGGCGCGGCTCAGGGACTTGACGGGCTTGTAGCTGACCAGCTCCTCCTGTGCTGGGAGCTCACCATCAGGGACTGGGGCGGGGATGTCCAGGTTGACGTTGCTGTAGGTGATGGCGGCGGGGGCGGCCACACCGGCGTGCAGGAGGGGGGCACCCAGACCCAGAGGGTGGCCGACGATGGCCGTGGCGGCCATGGTCGAGGCCACGACGAAGGGCAACAAACACTGCAAAAAAACAGAAATAAGAATAAGTTAATAAACGAATGAAATTGCCCTTCACTATGATATAAAAGTAAACGAATGGATAGACACGCATGATGCTCTGGGTTGAAATAATGGAACTGGAACGGGGCCAATGTGCTCTGCAACTCCTCTCATTGATAGTTGTATCTAGCTAAAGGGGATGTGATAGACGATCTGTTGGAAGTCCGTCGGGAGATGCGTCCTTGTTGTTGTAAAAGCCTTGGAAGGTTCATCAGGTGCCATGGAGGAAATGTAAACTCAAGACTTCAAGTCACACCAGACATATGACCGTCAATTCTCTTGGGTTTCTTACACAAGAACTGACTTCGACTGAAGTATTTTGAATTTGTATGACGATATCCTTAGTCTTGCAAATAATATCGCTGAATTTCGTTCAGAAAAAAAGAATATATAAAGAGATGGTTTTCACTCCATAATGTGAATAGGGTTGGCTCTAAGATACCAAATGGAATGGCTCCTTCTAACTGAATAAAATCGCTCGGCGACAGCAAGAACTAAGAAAGATATCACCTGGGTTTGCTGGATGAATGACGTCATAAAACGGTTGTTATCTTTTATCTGGGTTATGAAGAAATCATTTAATATTTGGCTAACTCCGTTGAACAGTGAAGCTTTTGTTGAACATATCTGCAAAACTTACTGAATAAGTCTTGTGTGAGAAGAGATTAACTGGAGGTACCTGTTGCTCTGCTGACTGAGGAGAGAGAGATAGAGAGAGAGAGAGAGAGAGAGAGAGAGAGAGAGAGAGAGAGAGAGATGGTTGCTGTTGTTGTTGTTGGTGACGTTTTAAATTTTGAGAGAGTGCTAACCTTTTCAATACGGCGATACACACATTTTTTCCACATTTATATTTTTTATTGATATTATTTTCCATTACTGAATAATTCATTCATCTGTGGGATAAACTCGGATGGAAATGGTGATAGCGTCCGACAGAGGGACGAAACTGCACACAAGGAAAGAAACGCTGGAAAACCACAGTCCATAACAACAACCACCAAAATGTCAAGGTAGTTGAAGCGTTTGTATCTGGTAACTGCGGTTTTGTAAAATAGTAATAAAAATAATAAAATAAATTAAATATAAATAAAACGAATGAATCAATAAACGAATGAATAAATATATAGAGCAGTTTATATGATATACACGCAAACACACACTATCTAGCTTTGCTGCAGTCAGCACTAGTTTTATAAGGCCACTACATCGTCCCACACTAGTTACTAAGTCAGCATACATCAAACTAAGGTTGGTTGTTGCAAACTCAACACTACCACTGAGTACCAGCTGACTACATTTTAGTCAATTTGTGAAGTGACTAGTTTATTCTTGCAGATGTCTTCGTCAACACAAGTTAATGATCGAGTTTAATCGCTCCAAGCACCGGCTGACTCTTTTTTTAGTCAATTTGTGAAATAACTAGTTTATCCTTGTAGAAGTCTGCATCGAAGTAGGTATCTAGTGACTGCGTTTGAACGTTGTAATTTCATCCCTAAGCATCGGCTGATTCCCTTTTAGTCCATTTTTTAAATGACTAGTTTATCCTTGTAGAGGTCTTCGTCGAAGAATGTACGAATATTTAGTGATCGCGTTTCAACGTTGCAGCATGGGGCACTTTATTTATCATTATTATTTTTTTAGAATAAGATTATTTTTATGTTCATGGGAGAGAAAGGGAAAGCTTGTCTTGTCTCTTCTTCTAGCATTTAGACTGAATAGAATAGCCTGTTTTTAGTTATAATTGAATAATTAAAGTATGTCACATCATGTCTAACTGGCTTGGTGAGGTAGTTACAAACCGAGTTAATTGACGAGGATGTTAATCAGCAGGGTAATTAAACATAGTTAAATATGACAACGCCATTACGGTTCAACTTCAGTTGGTGAACACTTGGCTCATCGCATTTAGTTCACTGTTCATCAGTTACAATGAACATTACTCGGAAAGATAGCGCAATTCGTACCAATACTTAAAAGTAATAGTAATCACGATCTTCTCGAATCCTTGGTTTCGCCAGACGATTTTATTCAGCTGAAGGGGGGTACTGAATAAACACAAGAGGGTCTCGATCACTGAAGCCCCCCCAGTTGAGTCCTCAGTTTGATCAAAGTAAATTGCCGTGTTGAAGGGAATATTAGTGGGTTTTCATAAAATATGCTCAAGTGAAACACACAAAAAATAAAAAATAAAACATATGATAACAAATAAAAAAAATAGTAAAATATAAATAGAAAAAATAACAATAAATCCAGCACAAGGGTCTTAGAACAAAGAACTTGCAAAGTTCTTGGCTAGAGCACCTACCAGAGAGTTCATGACGACTGCGGGTAGAGAACTGGTGCCGGGGGAGCGGTCGTCCTCGGCTTTATACGGTCGCTCGGGACCTTGAGACCTTGGGAGACTCTTCCTCCAGATGACCACGCCCTCCAAGTCGTCCCCCAGACTCTCTTACCTGCCCTCAGGCACTCCCCCTTACTCCTCCTTCCCTCCTCATCCCCCCTCCCTCTCTCCCCCCTCCCTACCGTAATGCGTGCCATCCTTGTAGCTCTTCTCGATGTCTTTGTTGTTTTCTTTAAAAGTCTTCCTGAAATTTCGAAGTCATGTTTATGATTGACTTCGAGTTGTTGTCAGAGTCCTTGTCTGAGCTATATACTGTATGCATGTAAACTCACTTTGTGTCACTTTGAATGGCACGTGTCGTCTGTGTCTGATTTCTCATCTGGATCTATGGGTTTTGTCGTCGTGGGAGCAGTTTCTTGTTTATATGCGAAAGAGATGTACTTTACAAAAAGTGACAAATTGTCTTGATCCACCCTGTAGTAAATAACTTTGTGAAAGTTACTTTACAAAAAAATTACAAAGTCTTGATCAACACTGTAGATGCAAAGTATTTTATACTCTTTTCTATAATGTATTTCTTGTAAGGTATTTTCTTGTGTACCAAAATATATCATATGATAACACATAAGTGTATAGTACAAACTATACGTATTCAGAATTATCTGAATAGCTCTGTACCACTTGTAAGACTAAACATTATGAACTTTAGCTGTCGTGGTGGACCAGCTTCTTGAACAGTTACTTGTAACCTATAGTTTTGAACATAATGCATACTGTTCAAATTTCCTAGTGGCACACTGTAACTAACCTTTATATAAAAAAGTCTTGCTCAAGAATCTTTAACCAATCTATAATTTCACCAAACAACCACAATGCATGCTTTTGATCTTTGAGTAGTTCCTGTAAAAAAAAAAAAGACACCAGAGTATATGCAGTATTTCACAGAAAAGGATATAAAAATGCTAAAAAAAAATTGAGCACAACAAGCTTGTTGGGAATCATGAGGGGATTGAACAACTTTTGGGCGAGGCTGTAACTAGTTGCGTAATAACACTGCAAAGGTATTAAAAAAACGGCTCGACGTTTACTTAGCTACAAATCCCTGACTAGAATTATTTACTTCTAGATGGTTTGGTTGAAAGTGATATTGGTATCAATGGTAACAACAACAACAACAACAACAACAACAACAACAACAACAACAACAGCAACAGCAACAACAACAACAACAACAACAACAACCTAAAACAACAACAGCAACAGCAACAACAACAACAACAACAACAACAACAACAACAACAACAACAACAACAACAACAACAACAACAACCTAACTAACTAACTAAAACTAACTAACTACTGGTAATGATAACATTAATTACAGGAACAGCCATGTAGGAACCAATAGGTCTGTTGCTATTGTTTTGTTCATGAAACACTTGAACAAGTTCTTCCTGATCAATGTGTTTGTGTGGATGAGTATACGTCCTCTGTCGCGTTTATTTTCATTTGTTTATTTATTATATTTTTATTTGTTTATCATAATTCCATTTATATATTCATCGGGTTTGATTTTTGTTTGTTTATTTATGTTTAGATTTATTTATTCTTATTTTGTTCAACAGGGTAATTTATTTTGATTTCTGTTTTTACCTATTTATATAATAATCTTTGTTTTTAATTTTATATGAATTATTTAATCAATTGATAAGTTAAATTATGTGATTATCTAAATTTTTCATTTATTTACATGTTCATTTATTCATAGCTATTTACATATGCCTTTACTTATTTATCCATTCATTTACTTGTTTAATGTATTTAACAGTAGCTAGTTTCTCTTATAATAACTAGTTACCTCATTATCTTTATTCTAATGATGTGTAGTTAGTTTCTTCTAAGTTTATGGTCAACGACTGAATTTCCCAATTCTTCAGTCTTCGTTCAAATGAACAAGATTGATTGGTGGTAAATAGTCTTTATATATTTTTTTCGCTGGAGCCAGGCAACTCCACCATCCGCCCAATAGATGTAGGTGATCGTCATATTGTATTAGATGTCGGTAAGCGATTTAATTCAAAGGTTGGTGACAATGCGTCTCTCCTGACTTCTTCAGCTTGGAATTCACAAAAGAACTGATGGATACAATTAACAAGTGTCCTCTTCCTCCCCCTCTCTCTCCCCTCTCCCCATCTCCTTTCCCCTTCTATCCTTCTTCCCTCCCTCTCCCCCATTCTCCCTCTACCCCTACCCTCTCTCCCACTCCCCCTCCCTCCCACTCCCCCTCCCTCTCCCTCTTGTCTCCCCCTTGTCTCCCCCTCCCTCTCCCCCTTGTCTCCCCCTCCCTCTCCCCCTTGTCTCCCCCTCCCTCTCCCCCCGACCGGGAACCTTCTCCATTTTTGCGTCTGAGTTTCTGCCACGCCCGCCCGGGGTGACGTCTTCTCCTCCGGGTATGGGATCGTCTTGTGCCCAGTAACCAACCTGTTTTTGTACACCAGGAGGAGATGGAGGAGGAGAGAGAGGGAGGTATCCTCCTCTTCTTCCTCTTCGTCGACGTCATCTTCGTCGTCGTAGTCGTCGATGTCATCTTCGTCGTAGTCGTCGTTGTCGGTTTCTTCCCTCTCTCTCTCTCTTTCTCTGTTTCTTTCTCATTATTAATTTCCCACTCTCTTACTCTAATGTTCTCTCCCCCTCTCTTTCTCTCTCTCCCTTTCTCTCTCTCACACATACATTCTCATTCTATCTTTCACTCTCTCTGTCTTTCACTCATACACACACTCATTCTCTCTCTCAGTCTCTCACTCCCTCGCGCTCTCTCTCTCACTCCCAGTACTAGTAAACTAGTTGGTGTACCGTTGGCTAACTAGGGCTGACTGTCGCAACCCGTTTTAAGGCGAGTGGGTAACTCGCCAATCTCATCCTTTTGTCTCCATTGCACAAGGACGTTTTTTCTTCTACACTGACAACATTTTCTTCTCCTCTTAGCACTTTGTCTGCTGCAGAGAGTTGTTGGGTAAAACTCCCTTTTAACCCTGTAGGGACCATTGTACTCTTCTTTGTGCTCTTTGTACTCGCTGGTTGTACTTGTTGTACTCTTGGTTTTAATTTATTTGCGGTCATACTATTTTATTTATTCATTATAAATTAGACTTGATTTACGTTTATTTCTTTTTGTGTAGTTATTCTATTTATTTTATTTATTTTATTTATTTTATTTATTTTATTTATTTTATTTATTTTATTTATTTTATTTATTTTATTTATTTTATTTATTTTATTTATTTTATTTATTTTATTTATTCATTTACTTATTCATTTCGGATTCCTTTTGTATACATTTCATTTCATTTCTATTATTTTGTTATTTATTTATTTATTAATTTATTTATGTATTTACTTTATCTTATTTCATTTTATATTAT
>NC_134802.1:23547555-23567555 GCF_046742065.1 Oratosquilla oratoria
ATATATATATATGTATATATGTATATATGTATATATATATATATATATATGTATATATATATTTCTGGCTATGATCAGGCAATTCAAGGCAATTAAGGGGGCTGAGGTTCACACTATGAAGACTGATTTCATCGGTCGAGTTCTTGTTACACTGGATTTCGCCACTTAACTGCATGAAATCATCCCTTTTACTGTATAAAACTGTCTCTTTATTTGCATAAAATCGCCTCCTTAACTGCAAAAAAAAGAAGAAGAAGAAGAAAAAATAGACCCATTATCTCCATGAAATCGGCTCTTTAACTACATACGACCTTTTGATTATATCTAATCATCCCTTTATCTACGTCAGTTCGTCCCTTTAATTATATGCATTAATCCCTTTAACTGCATAGAAGCGTCCCTTTAACTGCATAAAAAACTACCCTTTCACTGCATTAAAATCGTCCCACTAATTACATGTGAGAATAGTCATTTAACTGTATATATAAATCGACCCTTCATCTGCTTAACGGGAAGAAAATTAATAAGACACGTCACCGTAATCAAGTGGATAACATAGAAAATTGGCTGAGTTGGAGAAATGCGGACCCAGTGAGCTTAGAGAATGACATACCAATCAGTCAATTATGATCTGGAAGATGAGATGTGACTGGGCGAATTAAATGGGTTTTAATAGATGGGAAATGGGGGTATGTTTTAGATTTTGTCACCCTATCTTATATTAGGGGATTCTTTTGTGTATGTGTGTGTGTGTGTGTGTGTGTGTGTGTGTTAGAGATTCACCACGGTCTTTGATCACATGCTGGACTCGTGATTGACAGCTGTTACCCTCCCAGATGAGCTCATACCTCCTGTAGGTACTACTGTAATCTTACATATACACGCACGCACACACACACACACACACACACACACACACACACACACACACACACACACACACACACACACACACACACACACACACACACACACACATAAACAAATACACACACACACACAACTCGAGGCGCTGTTGGTAGAGTTCCCGGCTGTCACTACGGAGGTCCGGGTTCGAATCCCACCCAGGGCTGAAATAATTTCAGTATCGCTGCGCTGCGGGTTGTTACTTCAACTCTCGTGGGCGGGGAGTTGGGTGTGTGTGTGCGTGGAAGGTCAAAGCATTACCCATGGATCGGTCATATACGAGCTCTGAGCTCTCCACCGGGAGGAAAACTTCTGTCGATCACGAGTCCAACACGTGATCCAAAGACCATGGTGAATCACACACACACACATAAACACACACGCACACACACACACACACACACACACACACACACACACACACACACACACACACACACACACACACACACACACACACACACACACACACACACATTACGAGACCAACACGTGATCCAAGACCATGGTGAATCACATACACATACACATAAACGCACATGCACACAATCCATTGCTCACTAGAGTTGAAGTGCCGGCTCGCAGTGCAGTGAGCTCGGATCGCTGAATTATGAATCGAAAACGGTACTGCTGCCTCGCCGAGCCCCCCCCCCTCTCTCTCTCTCTCTCTCTCTCTCTCTCTCTCTCTCTCTCTCTCTCTCTCTCTCTCTCTCTCTCTCTCTCTCTCTCTCTCTCTCTCTCTCTCTCTCTCTCTCTCTCTCTCTCTCTCTCTCTCTCTCTCTCTCTCTCTCTCTCTCTATCTCTTTCTCTGTCTATCTCTCTCTTTCTCTCACTCTCATTGTCTCTCTCTCTCACTCTCTCTCTCTCTCTCACTCTCTCTCTCTCTCTCTCTCTCTCTCTCTCTCTCTCTCTCTGTCTCTCTGTCTCTCTCTCTGTCTCTCTCTCTCTCTCTCTCTCTCTCTCTCTCTCTCTCTCTCTCTCTCTCTCTCTCTCTCTCTCTTTCTGTGTGTGTGTGTGTGTGTGTGTGTGTGTGTGTGTGTGTGTGTGTGTGTGTGTGTGTGTGTGTTGGTGATAATCACCAACGCCTCCGTGAGTCTCTGACCTACATTTCCACACAATAGTCTTATATATACACCTTTTATTATTTTTTTCATTATTCATTTTCCATCCCTTTCCTCAATTTCTCTCTGGATATCATTTCTTGTTCTTATTTTCTCTTTGTAAAAATTGTTTCCGGGTATTAGATATAACCGGAATTCGCGTTTCATCTTCCGGAAAAAAGACTCAAATGACGTATTTTTTCATACCTTTGTGAGCAACTTTCAGTAAATTTCGAATTTTCTTGAAGAAATTCCGAAAAAAAAGAAGAACGAAGCAGCTCGGAGGAATACATTGCACCTTTTCGTGTTTTTCCTCTTACCAGTTCATTTTTTATTTTTTTACGCTCCGTCAAAAGCGTTTGTTTCAGTTTGCTATTTCCGAAAGAGCGTCGGGGATATAATAGACAGTTGCATTGTCTTCACAAAATTTCGTTCTATTTATTCTATTTCATTCAATTTTGTTTTTGACTCTGGTACAACTAGCTTTTCTCTCTCCTCGTAATGACCTTGGACGAGTTTGAGGCCTCGGCGGCTCCTGGTGACTGATACCTGCAGTGGATGGTTGTTTTCGACTGTGGTTTTCGGGCGCTTCTATCCTAGGGGATTTTGCGGTGGATGTCCGGGCACGAGGGGCAAAGGTGACGGTCTGGACATTGTTGTGGGCGATTGAGATTTCGTTCAGGCCACGTCCAACCCTTGGCTAATATATTACAAAGGATTACAAAGGCGGAGCATACCGACAGGAGACCTTTTGATCCATATCTAGGTCGGATGCGAAAAAAAAAATCATATTAATAATAAAATAATAAATAAAAACTATGATAATGTAAATAATAAATAAAATACATAAATAAATGCATAGGTATAGTTAAATAATAAACAAACAGGTAAATAGTAAATAATAATAAATTGACATATAACTAATAATAAATAAAAATCAGACAGACAAATGATAACAAAACAAAAACAAATAATATAAGATAAATTATAATCATTACAGCATCTTACTTAGGTATTTATCTAAATGATTCTTAAAGCTTTGAACTGAACTACATTGCACTACCTGTGCAGGAAGTTTATTCCATTCATTAACTACACGGTTGGCAAAGTTGTTTCTACCTACTTCCAAATTGAATCTATTTCCGGACAGTTTGAGACCATTGTTTCTTGTCTGATTCTCATTCAATGTAAAAATTTGGTCACTTTTGATGTTGTCAATTCCCTTTAGAATTTTAAAGACACACATACACACACACACACACACACACACACACACATATATATATATATATATATATATATATATATATATATATATATATGTGTGTGTGTGTGTGTGTGTGTGTGTGTGTGTGTGTGTACACGCATATTAAGTTTTTTGAAGCTCTGCCAAGGCATTCGAACTCTGACCTGTGCGTACATCATTACGAAGCCATGACGCTAGCAACTGAGTCATGAACGATGCTACAAAAGGACTAATGAAGTCCCCGAGCACAATCTCCATGGCTACAGCAGATGTAGTCTCATTTTCATCAAATTTTCCCATTTAGGCTAGCCCTCCGACAAGTTGTCTTGGCAGAGCCTCTAAAAATTTAATCTTAAAAATACACAACTTGTCGGAGGGGTAGCCTAAATGGGAAAATTCGATGAAAATTAGACTACATCTGCTGTAGCCATGGAGAGTGTGTTTGGGGACTTCATTAGTCCTTTTGTAGCATCATTCATGGCTAAGTTGCTAGTGTCTTGGCTTTGTAATTATGTACGCATAGATCAGGGTTCGAATCCCTTGGCAGAGCTTCTAAAAATTCAGTCTGACTTAAAAATGCAGACAAACACTCGCACACACACACGCACGCACACACACACACACACACACACACACACACACACACACACACACACACACACACACACACACACAATGTATATATATACATATGTATATATATATAAATATATATATACATATATATATATATATATATATACACGCATATAATATGCAGGGGTTTCATATCACCAAGAAACAATGTATGCAAAATTACCACAGGAGAAAAGAAACTTGGAGACCATGCACGTTCGTATAATACGTCTGAGGATGTAACTACTGTATATTTATTCCCTATTTTCTTCTATCCTGTACTGATTTTGCATATATATGCATATATATGCAAAGTAGACCACTTGGAAAAAAAGAAACTAACGAAGCAGAGCGCTTTCGTATATTACATCTTCAGTGCAACTTGTTGCACTGAAGATGAAATATACGAAAGCGCTCTGCTTCGCTAGTTTCTTTTTTCTAAATGGTCTACTTTGCATAAGTGAACACACGTACCCGTGTTCTTATTAGCATATATATATATATATGTATATATATATGTATATATATGCATGTATATATATATGTATATATATGTATATATATAATGTATATGTATATGTATATATATATATGTATATATATATATATGTGTGTGTGTATACATATATGTATATATATGTATATATGTATATATATGTGTATATATATGTATATATGTGTATATATATGTATATATCTATATGTATATATATATATGTGTGTGTGTGTGTGTGCGCGCGCGCGCTCGTGTGTGTGTGTGAATATATATGTTCTTCCAATTTTGCTATACATCATATGTTTATATAACTTTATATATATATATATATATATATATATATATATATAATGTTCTTCCAATTTTGTTATACATCATAAGGCTTCCTGTCAGAATGGGAGTCCATTATGACAAATCATTTATCATCGTACCTCTTTACATATCTATCTGTTTAATCTTATCTATATATTTGTTTACATTAATCAATTTGATAATCAGCTTATGTACTCGTGTATTTGTTTTTATCTTGTTTATTCATATATTCACTTTCATCTATTCATTTAACTATATATTTATTTTATTTCACTTTCTATGTTATTAGATGAAGGCTTCTCTGAGTTGAATAAATCACCTGGCGCTACTAGAAATGAAATAACTTACATTATAGTTACGAGGTAAGGTTAGTCGAGATAGTCTTTAACTATCAAAACCGGGAAATTTATCTATACTGTTCGGCGTCTTAAAAAATAAAGTACCATTGTTCAAAAAACATTTGTTGATAATATTCATGTAACTTAATTGTCACTGTCAAAGTGATGCTAAATAAACTATAGAAATATCTATAGAAGTCTTGATTTTAATACTAAAAGCGGGAAGGAGAAAGGTTGTCACTACTATAAGTAATGGCAGTGTGATTACATTCAATGAATATTGTAACCTCGAGAATTCCAACATTCACATTTTAGTGTTTTGATTTGACTTTTGCTATTAAGGGGTTTTAAGTTAGTAATGACGTCTACGAGTGGTGTCCGGGTGATGACGCCAAGAGGCGCTCAGCTGCAACCTAAACCCTCGTTTTTGGGTTACTACGTACTAGCCACCGAAACAGACTCGATACTCGGCACACGGGCGAAGATAACTGTACATTATCATCGTGGAGGTTGCATCGCTGGGTCCTTCTGCAGGAGAGAATTCGCCTCAGGACCTCGCAGACCTTGAAGACGGAACTCCGTCGCTGTTGGAAGGCCACGGCCGCAAGGGCGTTGCCAGCGTGCGCGCTACGAGACGCGGCTGCCTGCTGTAGGATACCTGGGAATGTGGTTGCTAGCTGTAGAATACCTTAGACGTGTTTTGCCAGTAGTTTGATATCTCAAAATGTGGTTACCCGCTGTAAGATACCTCAGACGTGGTTGCCAGGTGTACGATATCTTAGATATGTTTTGCCAGTTGTAGGATACCTCAAATTATGATTTCCTTTTGTAGGATACCTCGGACGTATTTGCCAGCCATAGGATACCTCAGGCGTGTTTGCCAGCAGTAGGATACCAAATGTGGTTTTCAGTAGGATACCTCGAAACGCGGTTGCCAGCTGTAGTATATTTAAGATATGATTGCCAACTTTAGTAAACGTCTTAGTGATTACCTGTCAGTAAATATTACAGGTCTAATATAAAAACTTCACCATCATTTTCTTGTTTTGTTTGTTTGTTTGTTTAAAATGACATTGGTTCCAGACTTGTCTACAAGATGTAGGAAGTCTCGTAGAAGGTGTGGCACCAATGGATACCGGAGACACGGTTGTCAGTTGCAGGTTAATCGCTTTTCTCTTAATTCATCGTTCTTTTCCTCAGCAGCGAGTGCTACAACTGTTCTTGTAAACGGCACACGTGTAATACGACAGCCATTGTTGTCCGTTTGCATTTTCTTTTTGGATAATCACCGTTTCACCTAGTAAATGGTGTACTTGTGCAACGATAATCGTTGTTGCCACTTCGCATTTTTTTTGTAAAATAGTCATCGCTTGGCTGAAATATCTCGGCCTTGTTAGAGGCAATTCATATACTTACATGTATACATACATACATACATACATACATACATACATACATACATACATACATACATACATACATACATACATACATACATACATACATACATACATACATACATACATAATACGTACATACATACATACATACATACATACATAATACATACACGTACATACATACATACATACATACATACATACATACATACATACACACGTAAACAAATACGTACATAAATATATGCATATATACACACATACGTACATACATACATACAGACATACATACATACATACATGCACACATACATGCACACATACATACATGCACACATACATACATGCATACATACATACATACATACATACATGCATAATACATGCACACATACATAATACATGTATACATATATACATACATACATAAACAAATACGTACATAAATATATGCATATATACACACATACGTACATACATACAGACAGACATACATACATACATACATGCACACATAGATACATGCACACATACATACATGCATGCATACATACATACATACATACATACATACATACATACATACATACATACATAATACATGCACACATACATAGTACATGTATACATATATATATACATATATACATACATATATACATAGATACATACATATACCAAAAGGCCTTTTTCCACCTTATAAGGATAAAGCCAGATTAGTGAACTGTAAAGACAACATTGTCCCCTAAGGGATAGACCTTCACGGTTCTGCAGTGATCCTTCGAGTCTCTTCCTTTTTGTAGCGAATTCTACATCCTGCCTCCTTTCTGAAGACTGCCTGATCCCTTTCATCTATATACTATTCAGTCTACCACAAGACTATTCAGGTGTGTCTATGACTCACTCTCTCTCTCTCTCTCTCTCTCTCTCTCTCTCTCTCTCTCTCTCTCTCTCTCTCTCTCTCTCTCTCTCTCTCTCTCTCTCTCTCTCTCTCTCTCTCTCTCTCTCTCTCTCTCTCTCTCTCTCTCTCTCTCTCATTTATTTTCTTTTTTCTTTTCCTTTTTAAAGAACTGGGATCACCAACTCACTTGTTAATAGGTCATGTGCTATGAGAGGAGGACTCAATTGCTGAATAAAATCACCTGGCGACAGCCACAATGAAATGTAAATCATGAAGTTTAATGAAAGAGTTCATCTTTGGCTTTCAATTGCTGATGATGGGATTGTGGGAGCCATAATGAAGAGGATTTGAGGGCATCCCGGGGGATTAGAAAGCCTCTTCCCTCATTTAAGGATGACGGGACGCTCGCTGGTCCCCCCTCCCCCCACCCCCCACACCGTCTCCCTTCTCTTCATTTCCTTTCCCTCTTCTCCCTTCCACTTCCTTCTTCTTGCTTTCATCTCTTCTTCATTTCCTCTTTTTCCTTCCCTCTTCTTCCTTCCTTGTTCTTCCTTCCCTCTTCTTCCTTCCTTGTTCTTCCTTCCCTCTTCTTCCTCACCTCTTCTTCCTTCCCTTTTCTTCCTTTCCTTTTCTTCCTTTCCTTTTCTTCCTTCCCTCTTCTTCCTTCCCTCTTCTTCTCTCTTCTTCCTTCCCTCTTCTTCCCTCTCTCTTCTTCCTTCCCTCTTCTTCCTTCCCTTTTCTTCCTTTCTTTTTCTTCCTTTCCTTTTCTTCCTTCCCTCCTCTTCCTTCCCTCTTCTTCCTTCCCTCTTCTTCCTTCCCTTTTCTTCCTTCCCTTTTCTTCCTTCCCTTTTCTTCCTTCCCTCTTCTTCCTTCCCTCTTCTTCCTTCCCTTTTCTTCCTTCCCTTTTCTTCCTTCCCTCTTCTTCCTTCTCTCTTCTTCCTTCCCTCTTTTTACTTCCCTCCTCCTCCTTCCCTCTTCTTCCCTCCTCCTCCTTCTCTCATCTTCCTTCTTCTCCTATTCTCCCCTTCCCATTTCGTTTACTTCTCCCCTCTTCGCTCTAACCTTCCCCCTCCTTCTCATTCCCTCTTTCTCCTTCCTCTTTTAACTTCTCTCTTCCACCTTCCCACTTCCTTCTCACCCCTTCCTCTTCCTCCCTATTCCCTTTCTCCCTTCTCCCTCCCACTCCCATTTCTGCCTCCCTCAAGCTCCCTCGTCCACTACTACCTCCATCTGGATACCCTCCCCCTCCCCCTCCCCATCCACCTCCCACTCTCCCTCCCACTCTCCCTCCCACTCCCACTCCCCCTCCCCCTCCCCCCGCTTCCCTTTGGAAGTTCCCTTCGAGCAAGATCTTGGAGGCGCCCGTCATGCAAGCCGCGAAGACTTACGAGGAGACTTGCAAGGTCGCATGACTTACGAGGAGGATTTACGAGCAGAGTTACGAGGTGACTTACGATGTGCCCTTTTCCAAGGGGACTTGTTTGGGTTCACGCCCCTTGCAACTCACCATATTTTCACACCCACATACTCTCCCACCCCTATATTCTCCCACCACTATATTCTCTCACTCCAATATTCTCCCACCCCAATATTTTCCCACCCCAATATTCTCCCACCCCATATTCTCCCACCCCTTATTCTCCCACCCCTATATTTTCCCACCCCTATATCCTCCAATTCCAATATCCTCCCACCCCAATATTTTCCCACCCCACATTCTCCCAGCCCCATATTCTCCCACCCCATATCCTCCCACTCCAATATTCTCCCACCCCAATATCCTCCCACCCCTATATTCTCCCACCCCATGTTATCCCCCATATTCCCCCGCCCCATTTTCTCCCACTCCATATTCTCCCACCCCTTATTCTCCCACCCCGATATTCTCCCACCCCCATATTCTCACACCCACATATTATCCCACCCCCATATTCTCCCACACCCATATTCTTCACCCCTATATTCTCCCACACCCATATTCTTCCACCCCTATACTCTTCCATCCACTTACCCTCCTATTTGATTTTCCTCTCATCCCCTTCCCATCCTACCTCATTTCCCTCCCACTCTTCGCCCCCCCCCATTCTTCTCCTTCCTTACCCTTTCTCTCTCTCCCACCTCCCTTTTCTTCCGTCCTCGCCTTACTTCCCTCTCCATTTCCCTCCCTCTCCCTTTCCCTCCCTCTCCCTTTCCCTCCCTCTCCCTTTCCCTCCCTCTCCCTTTCCCTCCCTCTCCCTTTCCCTCCCTCTCCCTTTCCCTCCCTCTTCCTATCCCTCCCTCTCACTTTCCCTCTCCCTTTCCCTCCCCCTCTCTTGCCCCCTCCTTTTCTCTCTCCCCACCTCCCATTCTTTCCCTTTCCCTCCCTCTCCCTTTTCCTTCCTCCCCCCTTCCCTCCCACACCCTCTCCCTCCCACTCCCTTTCTCTCTTACCCCTTTTCCCTTCCTCTCCTTTTCCCTCTTTCCTAGTTCCCTTTCGCTCTTTCCTAGCTGCCTTCTCCTCTCCTTCCCTTTGCCTTTACTCTCTTTCCTTCCCTCTACCTTTTCTTTCCTCTCCCTTTCCCTCATATCTTTTCCTCCCCCTCCCTTTCCTTCTCTTTCCTTTCCCCTCTATCCCACCTCCCTTTCCTCCCCAGTCGTCTTCCTCTCCCTCTCATTTCTCCTCTATCCAACCTTCCTTTCCCTTCCTCTCTTTTTCCCTCTCCCTCCCTTTGCCTTTCTTCTCTTTCCCTCATTACCTACCGTTGGATTGGTGTCAACCTCTTCTCTATCCATTGGGTGTAATGAAGATGATTGAAATAGCCTGGCGGTAACCAGATTAAAAAGAAATGCCCCGCCCCTATTTCCTCTTAGCCCCGCCTACCACCCTTGACTCCTCCCACTTTGGTCATTGTTGGCTTAAAGAGCAAGACAAATCTCTATGTCACGTTGCATGAAAGAGGCTCTGCTTCATATTCAATCAGTTTTCATTTTCAAACAATCTTTTCGAATATTTCTGGGGAGAGGAAGGGGAAAGCTGAAGGGGGAGGGAAAAGGGGGGTTATTGTGAATGCGGAGTAAAATTTGGACTAATTGGCATCGTGTCACTGTGAAAAACAGGGACGATATTACGTCACTCGAGGCATTTTTTTTTTTGAGTAATGACGTATAGATAGTTGCTTATGGGCTAAAAAGATAGGACATGAATATTGTACCGTTGTAGTCAGTGAATAACATGAGGATAGAGGTAGAAGTTGAGGGTATGACGTCAGAGATGGAAGAGGACGGTATGACGTCAGAGATGGAAGTGGACGATGTGACGTCAGAGGTGGAGGTTACCTATGCACCATTTTCCCATGTCGCTGGTTTAAAATGATAATTTATTATACCTAGACGTTGGAGTGGAGGGTGCTTGGGTGAGGGTGTGGGGAAAGGGGGATAGGGCGAATTGATTAATATAATTTAAAATTATTCACCTTGTCACTGATCTTTATTTACTGATCTGTTTATTCTATTATTTGATTTTTATTTTGTTTTTATTTTCATTATATTTTTTCGGGGGGTGGGTGTAGTGGGTGGCGGGGGGGGTGATCCCAATCGGTTGAGGCCCCTTTTATTCTAAGTACGCCCCCAATACACACACACACGCGCGCGCGCGGTTGATAGAGTTCCCGGCTGCCACTACGGAGGTCCGGGTTCGAATCCCTCCCAGGGCTGAAATAATTTCAGTATCGCTGCGCTGCGAGTCGTTACTCCAACTCTCGACAAGGTGCCCCGCCAGAGACTACTAAATAAAATCAAAGGAGAAAAAGTGCTAGAATGGATTAGAGCTTGGATCAGTGATAGAAAACAGCGGGTCACCGTAAATGGTGTAAAATTCAGGTGAGGGAGTGTTGCTAGTGGAGTTCCCCAGGGCTCGGTTTTGGTTCTCTTATTGCTCATTATGTAAATAAACGACTTGAACAATGGGATTAATAGTGATGTTAGTAAGTTTGCGGGCGACACTAAAATAGGACGCCTAATTAGGTCAGCAGACGACGCCAAGATTGTGCAGGATGATCTACACAAATTGTTCACATGGTCGGTGAAATGGCAAATGAACTTCAATATCTCAAAGTGCAGCGTGTTAAACGTAAGGCTACACAACCCCAAAAATATATACAGCTTAGATAACACTTTTTTAGAGAAAACTGATTGCAAAAATTAGACTTGGGAGTTTTAGTAAGTTCTGACCTTAAATCCAGGAGTGAATTAGCGTCAGGAATAAAGCTAACAGAGCACTAGGTTTGATTGCTAGGACGGTTACGAATAGAATTGCAGTGGTAATTATCAAACTCTAGTGTTAGACCCATCCTTGACTATGCGGTATAGTTTTGGTCTCCGTCTTATAGAATGGACATAAATTCACTATAATTAGTACAGAGAAGAATGACCAAAATGATAAATGGGCTCAGAAATTTACCTTACGAGGAGAGGCTTAGGCACCTTAAGTTACACTCTCTGGAAAGACGCAGAGTGCGGGGTGATCTAATAGAGGTATTTAAGTGGACCAAAGGTTTTAAGAAAGGTGACGCAAACAAGGTCAGCATAGTAAGACAACAGGACAGAACTCACAATAACGGATTTAAACTGGACAAATTTAGATTTAGAAAGGAAATCGGCAAGAATTGGTTTACTGATAGGGTGGTCAACGAATGGAATAGACTTAGTAACCATGTGGTGAGCGCTGAAACTATCAGTTACTTTAAGAAACGGTTAGACAACTTTACGGATGGGGATGACCGGTGGTAATGGATGTGGAACTGCCTAGTGTAGGGCTTATGGTCTCTTGCAGCCTCCTTCATTCTTATGTTTGTATATACATATATATATATATATATACATATATATATATATAATATAATATATACAGTATATACATATATATATGTATATATATATGTATATGATATATATGTATATATATATGTATATATATATATATATATATGTGCGTGTGTGTGTGTGAGTGTGTGTGTGTGTGATCAAATGCAGAATTCGGATCCTAGCCAGCCCAAGTGTAGTAAAAGAACCCTAAATTTATCCATATGTAGAATTCAGACCCCAACCACGATCTATATATCATAGTAAACGAATTACAAAGGTTGAAGACGTCATGTCGCTTCCGTCTGACCACACGATGAGAATTAGCTGAAGAAGTAGCAGGTGCGTTCAGTCTCAGTATTGGACAAGAGAGGTGCAGCTGCATTATTGCCTATTAATAAAAGAGTAGTCACACTCTGAACAACAGTTGATAGTATATACATAGATACATATACCAAAGGCTTTTTTTCCCTACACGGGGGGTAGCCAAAAAGAAAAAGGCATAGAAACCACTCCCACCCATTCCAATACCCCGTCTGGGGTATTGGCTGCATGTTATTGTGGCAAAGTAGCATGCAGTTCATACTTTAGGGTCTATATGGGCGCCCCTTCGGACCAGAGTCACATATCATTTCGTCTGTGATAGAGGAAAAATCTGTTCATAGAGAAATTATGACATTTTTATACTACAACTATCCCTCCGTTATGCTGTCCCCTAACCCCTTGTTACTGTCCTGTACCATTTTTCTGAATATTCATTTCCTTTTTTCGCCTACCCTGTGGTGGGGGAAGAGAATGCTACCACCAAGTCTTTCCACTTGAGTCGTAAAAGGCGACAAAAAACGGAATGGGGGATGAGATCAGGAGTCCTGCTACCTGTAGTCCCAAAAGGGGACATTCCTTAAAAAAAAAAAAAAAAAAAAAAAAAAAAAAAAAAAAAAAAAAAAAAAAAAAAAAAAAAAAAAAAAAAAAAAAAAAAAAAAAAAACTGTAAACTTCGTTGACATAATTACACAAGTGCACATGCAAACACTTGAAAGCCATTGCCATTATCAAAAAAGCTTTATAAAGACTGTGAGTGGATATAGGAGAGCTCATTTAAATTTACATTTAGATGAATTCATGTGGCTTGACCGACAGAAACAATACTTTTTATTTTTTTTTTTTAACTATGGCATTCCAATACCCTCTCATTTGATTAAGCTTTACTTAGAAATCTTTTATTTGAGGAACTTTTATTTCTTTGCAAATAAATCAATTTGATTAGTTTTATTAACATATTTCCTTTATGTAGAATCAGGACCCCAATTTCCTGGGGTCCGAATTCTATATTATATATATATATATATATATATATATATATATATATATATATATATATATATATATATATATATAATATATATATATAATATATATATATATATATATATATATATTATATACAAGAACTGATATTAACTACAAAAATAAGAAAACAAATGAATAAAATAATAAAATAAGAAATGAGAAATGAAGGTAATTCTCTATATTGAAGGTATGAAAGGTTTTCGTTCACAAAGGCAATTTGTAACCTTTGTGTTAGTTTGTGAATGGCACTGAATCATCATGTGTACTGCAAACGTCTGAACGCCAGTTCGTCTATACACGTGGGTGTTGTGGGCGTGGAGGTCTTTCTAAGCGGGCGTACCGAGTAATGACCTTCCACAAAGCAGTAATGCAGTTTGTGTCCGTGTCTGTATTCTCATGTGGAAATAAGTACGCTCTTATATCTTTTATTCATCTATACACACTCGGACGTACGTACATGTACATACTCACGCATACAAAAATGCATATATATGTAGACATACATATATATACATATATACATATATACACACATGCATACATACATACATATATACACACATACATGCATACACACATACATATATGCATGCACGCATATATATATATATATATATATATATATATATAAACATATGCACATACATACATACATACATACATACATACATACATACATACATACATGTATATATGTTTATAGTGTATACTCACGTGGGTGTGTACGTACATGTATGTATTCTTAAATCTTTCAAAAATTCACCCATCTAGTAATGCAGTATTAGAGCGATAGACCGAGGAAGAGGGATAGAGAGAGAGAGAGAGAGAGAGAGAGAGAGAGAGAGAGAGAGAGAGAGAGAGAGAGAGAGAGAGAGAGAGAGAGAGAGAGAGAGAGAGAGCGCAAGTGATTTTCAGTGAGAAGAGAGAAGGAATAACAGTGAGAAGAAATGTCACAGAGGGATAAAGAAGGGGAGAAAGAGAGAGGAGATGGGGGAGGGAGAAGTGAAGGAGGAAGGAAGTGAGTGAACGAGTGAGCGAGTGAGTGAGTGAGGGAGGGAGGGAGGGAGGGACATGGATAAGAAGGAAGGATGATAGCGAGAGATAGGGAGAATGAGAGAGAGGGAGAATGAAAGAGAGAGTGAGAGAATGGAAGGGAGAGACAGAGAGATAAATAGATGGATAGATAGAGAGAGAGAGAGAGAGAGAGAGAGAGAGAGAGAGAGAGAGAGAGAGAGAGAGAGAGAGAGAGAGAGAGAGAGAGAGAGAGGAGAAAGAGGGAGAGAGGAGAGAAAGAGAAAGAGAGGAGAGAGAAAAGAGAGAGAGAAGAGAGAGAGAGAGAGAGAGAGAGAGAGAGAGAGAGAGAGAGAGAGAGAGAGAGAGAGAGAGAGAGAGAGAGAGAGAGAGAGATGGAGAGAGAGAGAAATGGAGAGAGAGAGAAAGAGAGAGAGAAGAGAGAGAGAGAGAGAGAGAGAGAGAGAGAGAGAGAGAGAGAGAGAGATGGAAAGAGAGAGAAATGGAGAGAGAGAGAAAGAGAAAGAGAGGGGGGAAGGAGAGAGAGAGAAAGGGGGAGAGGGTAGAATGATGTAGATGAGAGGGTAGAACTGGGGATACAGTGCACCCAAACCCATTCTGGGGCTATATGGCCAGAGTACCTGGGCGTGCACCAGAAGCTGAGTGTGGAACAGAGTGCATAATTTACAAGGGCTACGTCTCCTTAATCGCCCAAGTGCTTCTCTTTCTCTCGTACAATCAGACAAATGGAGCCTAGGTTTGGATGTCCAGCCTACCCTGTGGTGTACGTGATATGTGTTCCTGTGTGTGTGTGTGTGTGTGTGTGTGTGTGTGTGTGTGTGTGTGTGTGTGTGTGTGTGTGTGTGTGTGTGTGTGTGTGTGTGTGTGTGTGTGTGTGTGTGTTTGTGTGTGTGCGTGCGTGTGTGTGTGTGTGTGCGTGCGTGTGTGCATGTGTGTGTGTGTTTGTGTGTGTACGTGCATGCATGTTTGTGTTTGTGTGGTTTTGTGATTTTGCGCATGTGTACGTGTATGTGTGTGTGTGTGTGTATTTGCGCATGCACGTGTGTGTATATGCTTCCGCGTGTTTGTGCGCGTGCGTGCGTGTGTGTGTGTGTGTGTGTGTGTGTGTGTGTGTGTGTGTGTGTGTGTGTTGTGTGTGATCTGTGCGCGTATTTTCACATACATCTTCCTTTTCCTCATATGTTTTATTAATTCACTTGTCTGTTTATCTAACCATCTGCCTGTCTTTCGTGGTTTTATTTACAAAATTCCATTATACTTTCAATCTGTCTGTCGTCTATGTATGTTTATGTCTTCCCTTTCACCGGTCTGTCTATTTATCTATTAATTACTTCTTTTACTCAGCAAAGCATACATCTCTCTATATATCTATAAATCCATATTCAACTATATCCATCAATATCAATCTATATACACCCATCCAATGTCCATCTGTACCTCTCCATCTCTGTATCGATATCTATATACTTGTATGTGATACGAGATATAAGTACAGATTCCCTGTTGAGATTACAACAGCTGGGGTCGCTTTCTTCTCCTTTGTTATTCACGGCATCGCGCACAATGTTAAATATTGACAGTGATGTTGACCCAAGTAATTAACTTGCATGTTACCTCCAGGGGCCTGTTCTGATCACGCGCCTGTGTATGTGTGTGCGTATGTGTGTGTGTGGTCGTATGGTTGTGTGTGTGTGTGTGTGTGTGTGTGTGTGTGTGTGTGCATGTGTGTTTGTGTGCGTATGTGTGTGTGTGTGCGTGTGTGTGTGTGTGTGTGTGTGTGTGTGTGTGTTTGTGTGTATGTCTGTTTGTGTGTCTGTCTGTTTGTGTGTCTGCTTGTGTGTGTGTTGGCATGTGTGTGTGTGTGCGTGCGTGTGTGTGTGTGTGTGTGAGTGTGTGTGTATGTGTGGGTCTCACTTCATGTAATTTTATTCAGCTGAATTGGAAAGGAGGGGAACCCTGTGGAGGACTAGATTAAAGCTCTATGTGGACCCGTTGCTGTGGACATGGTGTCAGAATGATTGCAAGAGTACTAACTGGTTGGAAAGTGGTGTCACGGAATGGGGGCTGGTGGCTATCATGGGAGGAGGAAAGGGGATAACAGGGGGGAGGGGCAAGGAGGGGTTTCCACGGAGTGCATGTGTAAATATACCCGAATACATGCACGTTATATAATAATACCTTTGTGTTAAGTCTTCCCCAGGTAATAAAAACAATTGCGCAAAAAAAATTTTTTTTTACCACCTGTAGTTCTGCTAAAAAAAAAAAAAAAAAAATGAAACGCGCCCAGGAAGCCCGGACGCATTATCTGGAGATCGGTTTAAAAAAAAAAAAAAAAAAAAAAAAAAAAAACAACAAAAAAAAAAAAAAAAAAAAAAAAAAAGGTGCTTGTAACTGCTGAAAAACATGGCGAAAGCTGTGTGAAAAAGCGGGTTGCATCCTGAAATTACTTTTTCCTTGTAATCAAGTCTTTCGTTTCTCAAAGGGTTTTCCTCTGCTGAATGAAAACGTCGGCCAGAGAATACAATTTGTTAGTAGCAGAGCACATAAAGTTGAGTGCAGTGATTATTTGATTAACTTACTTTATATATTTATTCATTTCTTCATCCGTGTGTATGTATCATATATATATATATATATATGTATAAATAATGTGTGTGTGTGTATATGTGTGTGTGTGCGTATGTGTGTATGTTTATGTGTGAGTATGTATGTAAACACATCAGCACAAAATGTATACCCTCACATCTCCCTGGAATCAAAGTCTTGCCTCAAACGTGATGACATAATTCCCGAGTTTGTCTGGTTTCCAATAGAATTTTGAGCTCTTCATCGATGGGGAATAAACGTTATGATCGGATGATCAAGCACATTGCTTCCGCTCCAGCCGTTACAACCGTCATAACGGTCACTTCCCCTCGACCGTTGCGACGGTTGGAATTTTGAATTCAAATTCTGAAGCCAAAGGGAACTGCTCCCTGTTCTGGGCCGTCTACTTTGTCTTAACTTTGTTCTTTTATATTTGTGCTCATTTTTTATTATTGTTGTTTTTCTATCTCTTTGTTTTTTATTGATCTATTTTCTGTATTGGTTTATCAGTCTTTATTTATTCATATTTTTTTGTATTTGTTTTTGGAAGCTGATGTGAAGGATGCAAACGAATCTTAACATTCGTACTATCGATAACAAATTCCCTTTCACCCTTATCCACACGGTAATGAGTAGAAACGCCAGCCGGCAGGCAGATTTAAAGGAAAATGTGACACCCGGTACAGAACGGGGTTAAGGTACGATGCACGGACGCTGGCATTCATTAGAAGGGGTACACGTGAGCGAATATCAAGTGGAGCTGTCAAGGCCATGTTGAACCCGAAACACGACGAATGATGCCGTGAAATGCCAACCAGAGTAGGATGCAGAGAGGTAAGATGAAAAGGAAGTTGAGGGGCCAACGTAAGGAGGCGCTGAGTAGCTACATCCGAAGGGGTTATCTTTCCCCTATGCACTTGGACTGTTGGGGCAGGTAAATGTCACTGCTGAGAATCAAAGAGGAGTGTGGGAATCAATCCGACAAGCGAATGTGAACCCAGCACGCTTCCCTCAGCGCACACAATCAAATGAAATCAAGTGAAATCAAATCCTTGCCTATCCGATAGTTGACACCTTGACGTGGTGGATTAGCTTGGGAATCTTAATGATTACAAAAGGTATGTCGACAGAGGAAATCTCTGCACTGTCGAAGCAGATCCAAGTCTTGGACATTAAACAACATGAAGAAAATGATGATCTATACTTACAACGTAAGAACTCTCTCAAAAGACCACAGGCTGGATAGCTTAATGGAAGAACTAAACAATATCAAGTGGGACATCGTAGGACTGAGCGAAGTCCAAAGAGCGGAAGAAAAGATGATACAATTACAAGATGGTCACCACCTGTTCTACTATAGAGGTAAGGACAAAGAAAGATCTAATGTAGTAGGATTCCTGATAAACCGAGAGGTTGCTGGTAACGTAGCCAAGTTCAGTAGTTTGTCGGACAGGGTAGTTTGGATTATGGCTGTGTAAAAAGTACACTCTAAAGATAGTTCAGGTTTATGTACCAACTTCACAGAGTTCAGACGAGGAAATTGAGTCCTTCTATGATGATTTAAGTCGGGCAATGGATCAAGAAAGAAGTAAGTACACTTTGGTAATAGGTGACTTTAATGCTAAGGTGGGGAAGAAGATGGGATATGAGACTTGCATTGGGAAGTTTGGAGTAGGTGAAAGAAATGTTAGTAAATTTTGCAGGGAACTACAACATGAGGACAATGAACACGTTCTTCCAAAAGCGTGTAGGTCGTAAATGGACCTGGAGAAGTCCAAATGAAACAACAAAGAACGAAGTAGACTTCATATTAGGAGAAGAAAGCAAGAGCGTTAAAAATATTACAGTCATAAATAAAGGCAATATAGGTAGTGACCATAGAATGGTAGGTTGCACAGCTAAATTTAATTTCAGAGCCGAAAAAAATAAACTAGTTTTAAAAAAGAAAATAAGCCTTGCGAAGGTTAAGGATATTAAAAAAAATTCAATTAGGAATTAAAAATAGATTCGAAACTCTAAAAGCAAACGAGGACACCGTCAAAGATATGATTTTGAATTTATTGAATATCATTAGAGAATCGGCAGAGAAAATAGGAAGTATAAAATGTATTAGAGAAAACAAACACTCCAAAGCTGCAAATGACCAAATTAAAAGAAAAAGGACCATGCTGATTAAAAGCAGGAGAGACGAAATAGAAAAAGTAGAACTAAACAAGCTTATCAACAAATGTAGAGATCGGAGAAAAGAAAGAAACATGGATGAAATAGAGGAAACTATTCGGAAAGGTAAATTCATGAGACCGAGAGCAGACATGCTTTAGGAAGAGAACAAGTGATATGTTTAAAAGATAGAAATGGAGAGATTATTAAATGCGGAGACAGAATGGTAAAAAGAGTAGAAGAATTTTACCAATTGCTTTAGTCGTCGAAGACCGTAGTTGAGTCGATTAATCCATCTATAGACGTTCATAGTGTACTATAGATTACAACGGAAGAAGTAGAACTTGCTCTAAAAAATATGAAACGAGGAAAATAACCTGGAGAAGATGGTATATCGAAAGATCTTTTGAAAAAAGCAGGGAAAGAAGTTCATGTTAAGTTAGATCAGTTGTACACCCAGTGCTTACGTCAAGAAAGCGCTCTTGAATACTGGTGCAATGCTATAGTGATTTTGCTTCATAAAAAAGGAGACCAGAAGAACCTCAGTAACTATCGACCAATTAGCTTGCTATCAAATGTATATAAAATATTTTCCAAGATCCTTACAAATAGACACAGAGTTAGGTGATCGATAAATAAAGGTAAGGTATATTAGAACTCATCTGGCCCTCTAATGCCCGAGCTGAGGCAGTGCCAAACGTGGCGAGCTATGTACGGTGC
>NC_134802.1:23570055-23572555 GCF_046742065.1 Oratosquilla oratoria
CAGTACTCTTCTTCGAACGATCTGGACCTTCTCACAGCACCCGCCCACACCTCCTTGGTTGCGATAAGCGAGGTAGTTTGTGATGACATCACAACTTCACTTGTTCGATTTACTTCACGGGTGTCGGCTACGACACACTTAATATCAAGAGTAAACGCCGTAATTAAATACCCTTGTGAATGCACTATAACGTCAAAAATTAGGGCAGGGTGTGAATTAGTCTGTGCTAATATATCATGCTGATGTGAATGGTTATTTCGGAAATATGAGCGAAAAACGATGGGTCAAAGCCGCTGAAATACTTAGTAGTTGACTGAACCACCTGTAGGGGTTGGTCGTCAATTTTCAGCAGGGGAGGGGGGAGAACGTCATTTGAGGTGTGGATGTGCATTACCACAGTTTTTGTGGTTGATGGTGACTCTGTTGTGCACTGTGTTAGCGTGTGTGTGTGTATGTGTGTGTGTGTCTGTGTGAGTGTGTGTGTGTGTGTGTGTATGTGCATATATGTGTGTGTGTGTGTGCGTGTGTGTGTGTGTGTGTATCTGGTCAACTAAATTTACCTAATTGTAGTTTAAGGAGAGGAGCAACGGTTGTGGAATCCTGTCTTCTTAAAATCTCCAGTTACCATACCCAGTGTGTGTGTGTGTGTGTGTGTGTGTGTGTGTGTGTGTGTGTGTGTGTGTGTGTGTGTGTGTGTGTGTGTGTGTGTGTGTGTGTGCATGAGTATGTTCGAGTTTGAGCGAGTGTATGTGTGTGTGCGTGCGTGTTAGTGTGTGTGTGTGTGTGTGCGTGCGTGTCCATGTGTATTTACTTACCCAGTTGTAATGCTACAGGAATGGGAAAGTTTCGTCAGACTTATTTAATGATTTGTTTCTTAATTCAGCTTGCAGTAACTTATTTTTCTATAAACTCAAAATGCCCCGGATGTGAATCATTCATTAGTGTGCGTGCGTGTACGTATGTGTGTGCGTGTACGTATGTGTGTGTGTGTACGTACCTGTGTGGTGGCACATTAATGCTGTTTAATTAAGTGTACTAAGTATATACAAATGAGAGGTTCCTCTTCTTTTGTGTGGACCGACCCTTATCTCCTCCATTTCTTCCGAGTCTTTCTCAAGACAAGAAGAAGATCAACGAATAGAGAATAAGACAGGAAAGACCTTTTACAAGGCTCTGTGGTCTTTTATCAAAGAAAGTTAGAGCTCATTAGAGTCTTCATTTGAGGCTTTCATCTCAATTTCTTCATGTAAGAGTGTGCATGACGTCGTGAGAATCTTCCGCAGTCAGTCCAGTTTCTTGTAATGATTTGAAACAGTGTTTCACCTTGACAAGTCAAGGTATCCTTCGACTGAATAGAATTGTCTGGAGATAGAGAAAGACTGAAAGTTCATAAACCAAGAAACTCCTTAGCTCCATCTGGAGTTACAAAGGATTACAAAGGCGGAGCATGCCGACAGGAGACCCTTTCGTCCATAACTAGGTCCAATGCAAAAAAATATAATAATGATAAATAAATAATAAGAAAAAATAGAAATTATAATAATCTAAATAATAACAAATAAAATAAATGGATAGGTATAGTTGCTGTCGCTCGGTTGTATACATATGTTATATACATATATATTTATATTTATATAATAAAGCTTGTGTGTGCATGGATGTGCATGTGCGTAAGTATGTGCATTTGCGTGCGTGCGTGTGTGTGTGTGTGTGTGTGTGTGTGTGTGTATGTGTTTGTGTGAGCGAGTGTGTTTGATATAATTTTTTTCTTGCCTAACTGGCCATCAGACTCGCTTTCTTTAGCTGGAGCGGCAAAACAACTTGATGGCTCTCGGACATTGGCGTCCCTTTAGCCTCCAGTGTGTGTCAGAACGGGGCCCATTACTGTAAGTTGTCGAATTTGCAGAAGACCAGAGACCGTTTAGGTGAAGGAGTCGAAGTTTCCTTCTTTGTTTATCTTTCTTCTTCTCCTCCCTCCTGCTCCACCCACCTTCTCTCTCTCTCTCTCTCTCTCTCTCTCTCTCTCTCTCTCTCTCTCTCTCTCTCTCTCTCTCTCTCTCTCTCTCTCTCTCTCTCTCTCTCTTTCTTACTCGTGCTTCTTACGTTCTAAAGTTGTTTCTTCTCCGGATGGAATGCTCGAAAAATTCCAGGACCATCATTTTTTTCTTTCCCTTTGCCTTTCTCTGCTCCTGAAGCCGTTCTTTTGTCCTTATAAATTCAGAACCAGCGAGAGAACAGTTGGCACTTGAGTGCCGCGTCTGGCACTCCGAACCCGGTGCCATTTGGCGCAGGTTTCTTTCAGAAATTCGCGGGCACTCCGGCGTTTCTTGAAATATTATTTGGCGGGCAAAGCTCCGCGTTCCCAAAAGCCTTCTTCCTTTCTTCTGGAAATCTTTGCCTCCGCTATTTTCTTGGCCTTTCCAGGTGTGAAGCGCTTGGCAGCGGCACAGTCACTTGCACAAGTCCTGTCGACTGTGCCAACACAGTGCCGACACACCTA
>NC_134802.1:23585055-23595055 GCF_046742065.1 Oratosquilla oratoria
GGTTTACCTCTCGGGTACATATGAATCACATCACCCTGTGCAGGTAACAGGTTTTTAATAAAACGAGAATTTTAATATCGAGTGAATGAAAAAAAAAATTATGAATTAAATGTATAGGATCTGAATTACATTGAATTGTGGTTGCAGTTGCTAAAAGGGGATTTATTTATGCGTGTGTGTGCTTGTGTGTATGTGTATAATGAATCCAATTATTTTCTATTTCCTCAGCACTCAACTATTTATATATTTATATGTATATAAATATCTATCTATCTATCTATCTATATATATATGTATATATATATATATATATATAATACATATGTATATGTATACAAACACACACACACGCACGAACGCACACACACACACACACACACACACACACACACACACACACACACACACACACACACACACACACACACACACACACACACACACACATGGATTTAAAAATAGTTTAGATAAAATGAGATATGAAGACGGGACACCACGAGCATAGCTCCCCTTCCCGTAAAATATAACTAGGTAAATACATACACACACACACACACACACACACACACACACACACACACACACACACACACACACACACACACACACACACACACACACACACACACACACGCTTCGAGTCGTTACTCCAACTCTCGTAGGCGGGGAGTTGGGTGTGTGTGTGCGTGTAGGGTCATAGATCGGTCATACGAGCTCTGAGCTCTATTCCGGGAGGGAAATAGCTGTCGATCACGAGTCCAACAAGTGATCCAAAGACTAGGTGAATACACACACACATACACAAACACACACACACACAGACACACACACACACACACACACACACACACACACACACACACACACACACACACACACACACACACACACACACACATATATATATATATATATATATATATGTGTGTGTGTGCAATATTGGAGGTAGAAATGTAATTCTGGGATAAGCTCACACGTGTTGGAGTGTTTGCCGAAGTGCATTAAAAAAATTAGAAAGAAAAAACAAAACATAACATTTGAATAATTACAAAAAAGGAAAAACCACAAAGTGCATTCGAATAATTACAAAGACAAAAGCATTCGCAATGTATTGTTTCTGATGTACCACATCTGTGAAGTTTTATCCAAAGACAGATATAGTTATTGGTTTACTGATATGTTCCTTTATATATTTATTCATTCATTTATTTATTTATATATTCATCTATTTACTTTATCTCTCTGTTATTGTCTATCACAACAGTTATTTATTATTTCATTTCATGAATTGAAAAATGGCCGAGTACGGTGGTGCTCTGGGTAAGCAGACGCTCTGAGCACAAAATAGTCAAAAGTCGTCAGTGCCTACAGTCCGCACCAAAAGTCTGGTAGTCATTTTCGAATATGAACGCCATTAACGCGATGGCTGACGCTGTAGATTTGTTTCTGTTTAGTACCAGAGTATCTTATTCAGGTAATGTAGGACCACTATGAGGTAGGCGGTATCAAATAGTTAAAAAAAAAGCTATTTAGTGATGCGTCTAGGGCAGCGTTTCCTAACCTGGGGTGCTGGAATCAATGATAGGGGGTGCTAGTAAGTGATGCACACAAAAATCACATTGATATATGTATCATTGATTACTTAGTTGTACATATTTGACTTTTTCCATGCTATTTGATTTTTCTAGGGTGTTCTTATTTCTTCTACAAACAATATTGCCAATTTGTTTCAGTTCTAAGGAATCAAGAAAACAAATCATCAAGCAGTACACTTCACTTTCTTTTATCCTTCTAGTAGCAAGATAGGGGTGCTGGACTGCTTTGACATGACAACAGGGGGTGCTATAGTCGGAAACGCGGCTCTAGGGTGTCTCAAATGTCAATAACGTCGTCTGGTGTTAACTAGAATAAAATTATTAAAATACACAAGCTTAAGTTATTTTCATTTTTATCGTATTTATTTATTTATTCTTTTTTTAGTATAGTGTTATCGATTATTCATTTATCTATTTATTTATCTGTTTATTTATCCATTTATTACTTCATTCATTTTCGTATCTATTTGTTTATTAATTCATTTATTTATTTTATATTTTTATTTCCGTGGTGAGGTTCCAGAGGGCGAATTGGGATAAGTGGTCGAGATGACGGTACTTCGGCGCCGCTCTCAGCTGGCGGGAAGGTCATGCTTTCGGGCAGTCCTCCTCCTCGTCCTCCTTCACCTCCTCCTCCTCTTCCTCCTCCTCCTCCTCCTTTTCATCCTTTTTTCCTCCTCCTCCTCCTCCACCTCCTCTTCTTCATCTTCCTCTTTTTCTTCTTCTCCCTCCTTCTTTTTCTCTTATTTCTCTTCCTCCCTTCCTCCTTCTCCACGTCCTCCTTCCTCTCTTCCCTTGTTTCCTTTTCCTCCTCTTCCTCCTGGTTCTCCTACCCCACTTGTCTCATTCTTCCTTCCCTTCCTCTTCCTTTTCCTCTTGCTTGTACTCTTCCTACTGCTCTTTCCTCCCCTCTCCCTCCCCTCCTCCTCCTCTTGCTCCCTTTCCTCCTCACTCTCTTCCTCCACCTCCTTCTCCCTTTCCTCCTCACTATCTTCCTCCACCTCCTTCTCCTCCTGCATTCTATTCTTCCTACTCCTCCTCTCCTTTCCCCCTTCTCCTACTGTTTCTACTCTCCCTTCTCCATCTACCATTCCCCCTCCTCCTCCTTCATCCTTATTTCTTCCCACTTTTCTTCTCGTTCTTCCCGTACCCTGAACGTCCCCTAGTCCCGTCCCGTCCCGTTCCGTCCCGTCCCGTCCCGTCCCGTCCCGTCCCGTCCCGTCCCGTCCCGTCCCGTCCCGTTCCGTTCCGTTCCGTTCCGTTCCGTTCCGTTCCGTCCCATCTCGTCCCGTCCCGTCCCGTCCCGTCCCGTCCCGTCCCGTCCCGTCCCGTCCCTCCTTCCCTTCCGTTCTTCCCGTCTTTTACGTTCCGCGCCTTGCTGCTGCTCTTCCGACCGGCCGGGTCGTCTGAGGAAAAATATTCCATTTCCATATTCGTCTCATTGTTGGGCAATAGCCAAGGCAACCGGAGTGCGGGTTTATCTTCCTAACGCGCTCTGCGAGGTTCAAAAGAGATTTTTATCTTGTTTATTATATCCGCAGAGACTCCGTCGGGAGATGCCCTCAGCTCCCGGACTCCAAGTGCGGGAAGACTGTCCACGGGCTCGGGGGCGGAGCTTGGTGACGTCATGTCGCCCCGGTACGTTTTGGTGAGATGTGACGTCATGTCCAGTCGAGGGGAGTTTTTTATTTATTTATTTATTCATTTTCGTTTCTTTTTCTATTTTTTTTTCTTTTTTCTTTTTCTTTTTTCTTTTTTCTTTTTTTGTTTCTTTTTTCTTTTTTGTTTATTTTTTGTTATTTTTTGTTTTCTTTTGTCCCTTTTATTTTTCATTTCCTATTCTTTTTCTTTATTTCTTATTTTCTCTATTCTTTTTCTTCCTTTATTTCTTTTCTTCTTTTTGTCTCGTTAAAGTCTTGCCTTTTCCTTTAATCTTAGGGACTTTGCTTTTCTAAGCGAATGATCAGAAGCATAAATCATTTCTCAGAATGTTAAGATATATAAAAATATATTCTGTTAGACTCACGAGTCACCCATTTGAACAATGAAGCATCAAATCGTAGGTTTCTGAAATAATGTGACATGAGGAACCAATACTATGCTTTAATGAAGTCCAAGAAATTCTCTGAAAACTTGGGATGCAGCGCTTTCTCAGGTCATCCTCGATGCAGAGGTTCGCTAAACCAAAGTTAACCTTTTCCGAATACGATAACTTGTAGCTTCGCCAGAATAAAATAAATGTCTCTTGATAAGGAAGGTGTGGGGGGTGAGGGAGAGGGGGCTGAGGATCTGTGACCAAAAAGTCTTCCTTGGGTCTTCGTGGGACTTGATTGAGGAGCTTCCTGCATCTAGATGTCTCCTGCCGGAGGAGTAGTCCTTAAGGAGGAAGTGTATACGTCTGGAGAAGCAGATTATCAAGGAGGAGTCGAGGAACTTAGAGGCTGTCAGACGGCCCCGATATATATTTTTTCTTTACCGAAAAGACGCGAAAAAAGGAGTGCTTGTGTCTGCACATGTAACGGATGTATGTATGTATGTCTTATGTATGTATGTATGTATGTATGTATGTATGTATGTATGTGTGTATATTCATGTACGTATGTATGTATGTGTGTATGTGTAAGACTTATTGACCCACTGTCGGAGAATGAGATATGATGGACATTCTCCGACAGTGGGTCAATAAGTATACTGTATATGAGTGTATATAATGTATGTTCGTGTATGTGCGTGCGTGCGTGCTTGTGTGTGTGTGTGTGTGTGTGTGTGTGTGTGTGTGTGTGTGTGTGTGTGTGTGTGTGTGTGTGTGTGTGTGTGTGTGTGTGTGTGTGTGTGTGTGTGTCTGTCTGTCTATATCGGGACTCTCCATTTCTTTTTTTAATTTGGGAGTAAAGTATCACTCCCCTCCAGTACTGGAAGACCCTTTGTCAGGCTATTTCCCTGAACTGAGTGAAATGGCCTGGCGGCAGCAAACACGTCACGTGCAAGTCAACTGCAGCGTTCAGAGTCCTGTCATTATCATTATTGTTATATTATTATTATTATTATTATTATCATTATTATTATTATTATTATTATTATTATTATTATTATTATTATTATTATTATTATCATTGTTATTATTATCATTGTCATTGTTATTATTATTATCATTGTTATTATCATTGTTATTATCATTATTATTATCATTATTATTATCATTATCATTATCATTATCATTATTATTGTCATTATTATTATCGGATTAGGAGGTAAGGGAACACGGGCTGAGGGAAATACTTATTATTCCTGACTAGTTATTATTATCACTCAGGCGAAACTAGTCAGGAATAAAAGTATTGTTATTATCAGCCGTTATTTCCCTTACCTCCTATCCATTATTATTATCAATGTATACACATTATCATTATCATTATTATTGTCATTATTATCAATCATTATTATTATTATTATTATTATCATTATCATCATCATTGTTGTTATTGTTGTTATTATTATCATCATTTTTATTTTTATTTTTATTTTTATTTTTATTTTTATTTTTATTATTATTATCATTATTATTGTTATCATCACTATCATTATTGTTGCTAATATTCATATTGTTCTTACTATTATTATCATAGTATCATTATCATTATTATTGATATTATTATTATTATTCTATTATCATCATTATCACCACTCATTATTAATTAGTTTGTTAAATTACTTATTTATTCATTCATTTATGTGTGTTTATTTGTTTATTTGTTTATAAATTTTTGCAGGTATCAATTTTCGCATAGATTGAAGTGGTATTTTTAAAAATAATTTTCGTCCCTAATATTGTTATTTTTTCCCACCAGTAATAATTTTCGAGCAGAATGGAGTATTGTTATTTTTTGGTAAATAACTTCCGTACAGAAAGCAGTGTTATAATTTTTTCATATAATTTTCGCTCAAAATGCTGTTATTGTTTTTTCACAAACAGTAACTTTCGCGCAGCGTTATCATAATCTCTTTTCACGAATGATAATTTTTCGCGAAAGATACAGCGTTATAATTTTTTTTTTCGCGAATGATAATTCTCGCGAAAGATGCAATCATAAACCGTGCTATTTCCGTAATTGGTTCATTTGCATGGATCAGCGTCTATTAATAGGTTCTCGCAAGCGACTTTGCATATGTAATACAATGCACGATGAGGCATGCAATTGCTTGTATGGAAAGCAGCCGATTGTTTGCATTAAGCCCCCCTCCCCTCTCCCTCTCCCCCTCCCCTCCCTCTTCCTCTCCCCCTTCCCCTCTCCCTCCCACTGCCCCTCCTACCTTTAGCGCCTCTCCTTCTCATCTCTCTCCATCCTCCCCTCTCCCCCTCCCCCTCCCCCTTCCCCTCCCCCTTCCCCTCCGTCCTCTCTCTCTTCTCCATCTCCTCTCTCCCTGTTCCCTCCCTCTCCTCCTCGCAACTCCTCCTCCCCCTCCTCCCTCTCCATCCTCCCCTTTCCCCTTCCCCCGCCGTCCTCTCCCTCCCTCTCCTCTCTCCCCCTTCCCTCCTCCTCCTCCTCCTCGCCACTCCTCCTCCTCCTCCTCCTCCTCCTCCTCCTCCTCCCCCTCCTCTTCTCCAGGGCACAGGTCTTTAAAGTTTTAATTCAAGCTAATCCTGTATGATACAATTCAGTTTACACGGGCAATTGAGGGAGAAAATGGGTCTTGTTTTTTGGTGTGTGTGTGTGTGTGTGTGTGTGTGTGTGTGTGTGTGTGTGTGTGTGTGTGTGTGTGTGTGTGTGTGTGTGTGTGTGTGTTTATTTACCTAGTTTACCTGGTATTTTGCGGGAAGGGGAGCTACGCTCGTGGTGTCCTGCCTTTGTATCTCACAGTGTCTATTTTGCTCTTAAACTCATGAATGGTTATTTTATTGTCCAGTTTGTTCCAAATGTCCACCACTCTATGTGGAAAACTGTTTTTCTTCAGATCTCCTCTGTAGCTATGTTTTTTTTTATTTTCTTTCCATGTCCTCTTGTGCTTCTCTTGTCTCTATCGGGCATTTCTGTGCCTTTCATGATTCTGTAGATGGTCAGTAGGTCACCTCTCTCTCTTCTTTGCTCCAGAGTCGGTAACTCCAGTTTAGCCAATCTCTCCTTATATAACAAGTTTGCAAATGCAGGTGCCATTTTTGTGGTTGCTCTCTGGATTCTTTCTATTTTCTTTATATTCTTTTTGGTACTGGGTGACCACAATGTCGCCGTATATTCTAGTCTAGGCATTATCAGTGTGACTAATATTCTTAAAATAATTTCTTCGTCCAAATATGTAAATGCCACTTTTATTGATCTTAGCAAGTTGTAGGATTCTCCGACAATTTTGTTTATCTGTTTATCATAGGACAAGTCGTTTGAGATAATTATACCCAAATCTTTTTCGGATCTCTCCTTCTTTACCTCCTTGGTTCCAATTTTATATTGTCCTGATATTCTATTTTTTCTTTTTCCAAACTCCATTATGCTACACTTGTTAATATTGAAGTCCACTTCCCATTTCTGACTCCAGTTCTATACCTTATTCAGGTCTTTCTGCAGTGATTCGCAATCCTTTTCAGTTTTTACTTTCCTTAACAGTTTGGCGTCGTCTGCAAAGAAGCTCATGTAACATTTCACATCATCATCCATGTCATTCACATAAATAGCAAACATTATTGGAGCCAATACAGATCCTTGCGGTACTCCACTGATCACCTCTTTCCAACTTGAATATTTTTCTCTGAGCACTTCTCTCATCTTTCTATCAATCAGGAAGTCCTCCATCCATTTTAGTAGGTTCCCTTGTATCCCTCCTATATGTTCCAGTTTTTTTAAATCATTTTTTTGTGTGGTACTTTGTCAAAAGCTTTTTGTAAGTCCACGAAGGCACAATAGACCCATCCATTCCATTCTTGCACTATGTCTATTAATCTTGAGTAGAAACATATTAAGTTTGTGGTACGTGATCTTCCTTGTCTGAACCTAAATTGTCTTGGGTTTATTATATTATTGTCTTCCAGGTGTTTTACCCATCTATTCTTGACGATTTTCTCACAAATTTTGGCTATAGTGCTTGTTAGTGAGACTGGCCTGTATTTAGTTGGTTCTTCCCTGTTTCCTCCTTTATATATAGGTACAATGTTAGCATTTTTTCAGTCTTTTAGTATTTTTCATTCTTTAAGTGAACAACTTATTATGCTATGTATTTTTTACGTTAGTTCTTCTTTGCATTCTTTTAGAATCCAATTTGTATTTCCATCCGGGCCATGGGATTTCCTGACGTCAAAGTTTGATAGATGTTCCAATATTTCTTTTTGTGCTATTGTTATCTCGCTCATGAGGGTAGATCGTATTTCATTACCTACGTCCCAATATTGTGCTCTCTAGTGAAGACAGATTTGAAGTGATTATTCATGACTTCGGCCATTTCTAATTCTTCTGTGTATTCTATATTCCCTTGGCGTAGTTTCACCATTTCCTGTTTGTTTTTAAGTTTACCATTCACGTATTAATAGAATAGCTTGGGTTGCTCTTTGCATTTATCCATAATATCCTTTTCATGGTTCCTTTTTTCCTCTCTTCTCACTTTAACATACTCATTTCTATAGTTTATATAAACTTGCCATTTTCCAGGTCTTTTTTGTCTTTTCTCCATCTTTTCCAAGCTGTGTCCCTTCTATCTTTTGCCTCACTGCATCTTTTGTTGAACCAGCATTTAATGTACACTTCATTATAATTATTCATCAAGATATCCCATTTCTCTTCCACTTTTGTCTCTTCCATGTAAAATATTTCCCAGTTTGCATTCTGGAAGAATTTCTTTAGTTTTGCGAAGTCCGTTTTGTTGTACATTAATCTCCCTTTCCTATGCTTTTCATTTCTCTCCATGTATATTTCTTCCTTTACTTCAGTCTCAATGAGTATATGGTCACTCTTTCCAATTGGTGTCTTGTATTGGATTTCATCCACAATTTCAGGTTCTGTTGTAAATATTAAATCTAGTTTCGACGGCTCCTCGTTATTTCTGTATCTGGTGTTTTCACTGACCCACTGAGTCATTGTATATTCCATGGTCATGTCCAGTAGTACATTACCCCACAAGTCTTCTCCTCTCACTGTCATGTTCTCCCAACAAATTTCTTTACAATTGAAGTCCCCCATAATTACCAGATTATCCCCGCCCATTAGTATCTCATTTAATGATTGCCTTGTATCTTCTAACATTTTCATATGCTCGTTCTCTTTCCAAGCGTTCGTTTTTGGGGCACATAAGTCACCACAAACTTTCTACTTTTCATGTTCTTGTCTTCGACATTTAACATGATCAGTTCTACATTACCTTTGCCCTACATTACCTTTGTCACATTCGAGTTTTTCTTGGCCAAGAACATGATTCCTCCTCCCTGTTTCTTGTCTCTGTTTTTAATTCAGTAATTGTACAGTCCATGTCCAACATCGATGGATAGTATTTCACCCCTTAGTTTAGTCTCCACAATTTCCATTATGTCTGGTTTTTATTCTAGCAGGTAACCATTAAGTTCATTCAGTCCTGAAATTAATCCGTCGATGTTGGTATAGGCCACTTTCAATTTTCTTCTTTCTCCATTTTTTTCTGTCTTTGATTCGCCCATTCTGATGTACCATTTCCTCAGTCTCATTTCGATTATTCTCCAATAAAATTCCTTGCTTTCGGTCTCCGTTCTCTTCGCGTTTTTTTTTTTTTTTTTGCTTCATCTCTTGGTGTCCCTTCATTATCTAATTCCTTAATAATCATTTATCTTTTCATCCATATCTTACTGTACTTTTCACTCCTTGCCAAGTTACCTACTTTTTCAAATATGTCTTCCATTACCATTTGTAATCTTAGTTTTATCTTTAGGGGTCGATTTCTATTCTTGGAATAATGACCAATCCTATATATATACATATATATATATATATATATATATATATATATATATATGTGTGTGTGTGTGTATGGGTGTGTGTATGGGTGTCTGTATGTGTATGTGTGTGTGTGTGTGTGTCTGTATGTGTGTGTGTGTGTGTGTGTGTATGTGTGTGTGTGTAGGTCTTCGTGTGTCTGTGTCTGTGTCTATTTTTGCCTGTCTGTGTTTGTGTCTGTGTCTATCTGACTGCCTGCCAGTCTATCTGTGTTCCCATCTGCCTCTCTTGTCTTGCCTTGTCTTGTCTAGTCTTGTTTCGTCTTCTACGCATAACGATGCACTCCGTAGTTTATATCTTGGCTGACAAGAGGTGATTTTATGCAGCCAAGAACTGACCCCATCCTGACGTCGAGAATCCTCTCTTCCCACAAAATACACACACACACACACACACACACACACACACACACACACACACACACACACACACACACACACACACACACACACACACACACAC
>NC_134802.1:23605055-23610055 GCF_046742065.1 Oratosquilla oratoria
ACACACACACACACACACACACACACACACACACACACACACACACACACACACACACACACACACACACACACACACACACACACAACTCCCCGCCCATGAGAATTGGAGTAACGGCTCGCAGCGCAGTAATACTGAAATTATATCAGCCCTGGGCGGAATTAGAACTCGAACCGCTGGAGTAGCGATTGCGAACGCTACCACTGCGCCGTCTAGCCGTGTGTGTAATATTTCCAGTAATTCTGGAACCCTTTGAGTTGAGAAAAATGACTTGAACATGTCGAGAATAAAATGTGGGTTCTGTGCTTTTCGGGGATTTATCCTGTCGTCCTTCCTACCCGGACGAGTCTCTTCCAGAGTCTCTCCTAGACGAGTCTCTCCAAGAGTCTCTCCTAGACGAGTCTCTCCGGACGAGTCTCTCCCAGACGAGTTTCTCCCGGATGATTCTCTCCTGGACGAGTTTCTCGCAGACAAGTCTCCACCGGATGAGTCTCTCCCGGACGAGCCTCTCCCGGCGAGTCTCTCCTGGACGAGTCTCTCCCAGAGGAGTCTCTCCCAGACGAGTCTTTCCTGGACGAGTCTCACTAACAAAAGTCTCACCCAGGCGAATCTCTCCAGGACGAGTCTCTCCTTGAAGATTCTCTCCTTGACGAATCTCTCCCAGACAAGTCTCTCCCGGACGAATTCTTCCCGGACGAATCCTTCCCGGACGAGTCTCTCCTTGAGGAGTCTCTCCTAGACGATTATCTCTTTGAGAAGTATTTCCCAGACGAGTGTCTCCCAAACAAATCTCAGAAGAATCTCTCTCAGACGAGTCTCTCATGAACTAATTTTTCCTGAACGAGTCTCTCCTGTATGAGTCTCTCCAAGAAGAGCCACTCCCAGACGAGACTTTGCCGGACGAGTCTCTCCAAGAGGGGCCTATCACAGAAAAGTCTCTCCCAGACGAGTCTCTCCCGGACGAGTCTCTCCCGGACGAGTCTCTCCCGGACGAGTCTCTTCCAGACGAGTCTCTCCCGGACGAGTCTCTCCCAGACGAGTCTCTCCCGGACGAGTCTCTCCCGGACAAGTCTCTCCCGGACGAGTCTCTTCGAGACGAGTCTCTCCCGGACGAGTTTCTCCCGGACGAGTCGCCCCCAGTAGTCTCTCTCTTAGACAAGTCTCTACCAGATGAGTCTCTCCCAGACGAGTCCCTCCCGGACGACTCTCTATCAGGCGTCTCTCTCCTAGGTAAGTGTTTCTTCTATAGCAGCGCCCCCCAGACCAGTCTCTCCACGGAGGGTCTCTCATCACCGAGTCAAGTGGCCTAAGCAAATAGCTGCGCGTGCTTGTTCTTCTGGCCATTTTCCTTGATTATGATGATTTAGTGAACTCGCTTGATTTACATCCAGAGATGTTTGGAATCTTGTAAGCTCGAATAATTTTTACGGGGGGAACATTATATCAATTTTTTTTTCTTCTTTTGTCCATTTGTGGTAAAAAACGAGTGTAATGACTATATAGGAGTATTATTAACGCACGCACACAGGTATATGATATACACACATGGCTTTATAGGTATATACTGTAGGTGTACACTACACACAGATCGGGTACATGATATACACACATGGGGGCACAATATGAGCATATGAAAGTGCATAATATACCCACATTCAATATACAAATATAGGTGCACAGTATACGTACATGGGTGTTCAATATACGCATACGGGTGCACAATATACATATATGGGTGCACAATATACGCATATGGGTGCACAATATACACACATGGGTGCACAATAGGTGCATATAGATCCACAATATACACACATCGGTGCCTAAAACACGTAAGGAAGGGTTTTAAGGTTTCTTCTGTGAATCGCCTTGTAAATTTGGGGCTCATGTCCCCCTTCCCCTCCCACTCCCCCTCCTCCTTCCTCCTCCTCCCTCCTCCTTCCTCCTCCTCCCTCCTCCTCCCTCCTCCTCCCTCCTCCTCCCTCCTCCTTCACCTCCCCCTCCTCCCTCTTCATTCCCTCTCCTCCCTCCTCCTTCCCGTCCCCTGCCACCTTCTCCCTCCTTCCTCCACCATTTCCCACCCTCTTCTTCGTCTCCTCTCATCTCTTTTCCCTCATCTTTCCACCACGTTCTCTTAGCTTTTATAATATTTGTGATGAAAACCTCTCCATGCAAGTGGTTTGGGTATGCAATCCACTTAGGTGCAGGAGTCCACTTACTGTAGGTGTAGGGGTCCAATTGTAAGTCCACTTGGTGTAGATTTCGAGTCCAACTGACCACTGGTCCTGACCTCAGAATAGATCCCCTTCATCGGTCGATTGGGGATATATACTTATTTTCTTTCGACTTTACGTTCTTGTTTTTGAGAATTAGTCTTTAAGGTTTTTCGAAAAAAAATAAAAAAAATGGAGGATCCTTACGAGATATTTGGTCTCTGCGCTCTGGAGAGCTCCAATCACTAAATCTGTAAAATACGTCACTAGAGTGAGGGGCTTAAGGAGAGTAGGAGGAGAAGGGAAAAGGAGAGGAAGAGGATGGTTTGGTGGGAGTGAAGGAGTTGCGATAGAGTACTGGGCGAAAAGAGAGAGAGAGAGAGAGAGAGAGAGAGAGAGAGAGAGAGAGAGAGAGAGAGAGAGAGAGAGAGAGAGAGAGAGAGAGAAGGGGGAGGGAGGGAACAGGAAGAAGATGAAAAGAGAGGGAGGGAGGGAAGGAGGGAGAGAAGTAGAGGAAAGGAGGGGGAAGGAGGGAGAGAGAGAGAAAGAGAAAGAGGGAAGGAGGGAGAGGGAGGTAAGGAGAGAGAGGGAGGGAGAGAGAGAGAAAAATAGAGAGGGAGAGAGAAAGAGAAAGAGACAGAGAGAGAATGAAAGGGAGGGAAGGAGGGAGAGGGGGAGGAAGTGAGAGGGAAGGAGACAGGGAGTGAGTGAGTTAGTGAGGGAGAGAAAGAGAGAGAGAGAGAGAGAGAGAGAGAGAGAGAGAGAGAGAGAGAGAGAGAGGAGGAAGAAGAGGAGTAGGAGGAGGAGGAGGAGGAGGAGGAAAAGAAGGAAGTGGAGGAGGAGGAGGAGGAGGAGGAAAAGGAGAAGGAGGAAGAGGAGGAGGAGGAAGAAGAGGAGAAAGAAGAGGAGGAGGAAGAGGAAGAATAAGAGGAGGAGGAGGAGGAGGGCGGGAGGTGATAGCAGAGGAGGGAGGATAGCGGGGGAGAGCGCGACAGAGTGGGCCGGTCTCGAAATGAAAGTGCTCCGAGTTCCCGAAGGGTCACGGGGTTGTGAGGTACTTGGCCATAATCGACTCTACGAACCTGAGGCAGAACCGTCACCCTCTGCCTCGTGGTGGTTCTGTTTTGCGTACCTTCCACTCCTCATTCCTCCCCCCCTCCCCCCCCCCTCTCTCTCTCTCTCTCTCTCTCTCTCTCTCTCTCTCTCTCTCTCTCTCTCTCTCTCTCTCTCTCTCTCTCTCTCTCTCTCTCTCTCTCTCTCTCTCTCTCTCTCTCTCTCTCTCTCTCTCTCTCTCTCTCTCCTCTCTCTCTCTCTCTCTCTCTCTCTCTCTCTCTCTCTCTCTCTCTCTCTCTCTCTCTCTCTCTCTCTCTCTCTCTCTCTCTCTCTCTCTCTCTCTCTCTCTCTCTCTCTCTCTCTCTCTCTCTCTCTCTCTCTCTCTCTCTCTCTCTCTCTCTCTCTCTCACTGGAAAGTAACTTAGATTATGGATTTGGTACCCAGTAATCCGCTTAAGGCCGCAAAGGTTAAGTGGGTTATGCAGAAAAGGGGGATTAGGGTAAGGGAAGCGTGTCAGCACGAAAGAGGTTAAAAAAAGAGGTTAAGCATCTACAGACAAGTACCGGATTAACCGGTGAAGACTGGGGATTGCTGGGTCATTCGGTAGACGATGTGGATTGCGAGATTTGAACCATATCATATCTCGTATGGATGAAAGAGCTCTTCCGGAGGATCGGATGACGGGAGGTCTGCAAAGTAGACAGAAAACATGAGCGAATGGATGGCAGGTGGATGGGAATGAGGAAGGAGAAGTGTTTAAAGTTATTCATAACCTATCGGATGACTGGATGAAAGTCATCCAGATTGCTGAAGGGCTGGATGAGAATATGCTGGATTACCTGGATGACGTGAGATTTACGGATTAGGCAGAAAATGTGAATTAATGATTAATTAATGAGTTATAATGATAAAGCATGAAGGACATGATATTTTTATTCTCCTTAACGAGGACAGAAAAAAATTATACTTATATAATTATATATGATGGTAATTATAATGATGATGATAATAACGATAATAGTATATAATTTTGCGTCTGCTTTTGTCCAAATGATATTGAAAACTTTGAACTGTATTGCGTTCAATTGCCCCGACTGGAAGATCATTCATCTCATCAACTACGCGGTCGGCAAGATTGTTTCTATTGACATCCATGTCAAATCTTCGCCCTGACAGGCTGAGGTGGGAGATGTTGAATTACACTCAAAACTCGAGTGACAGATGACAGAATGAAAATCTTTCGGTTAACCGGGTGGCTGAGTTTCCAAGCATTCAATGCTTTTGCTCCTAAAGTCGTCTTACAAAGGCGAATTGAGTCGCCTGCGGGCAACCAGAATACATACATACATATACCAAGGCTTTTTCCCCCCTTACCAGGGGGGTAGCCAAAAAGGACAAGGCACAAAAACATTCCCACCCATTTCATCCCCGAAAACACTCCACACCCCTCCACACTCCCTCCCATCTTAGCACCTCCTAGATGACAGGTCATCCCTGCACCCTGTCCACTGCCCTGGGTCAGAAGCAGTGTCGCAGGACACAGCACATCCACAGCAAGGCCGCTTCATTAAATCGGCGACCCCCCCTCTCCGTCCCCCCATATAAAGGAGAGGACGGGGAGAAATCCCTTCGAGCTGCGTCAAAAATTTTTGCTCACACACACTACCTCACTCCCATTCCCCCGTCCAATCCACCAGAATAAAGAATTAAAATGACAGCCGGGGATCATTATT
>NC_134802.1:23620055-23625055 GCF_046742065.1 Oratosquilla oratoria
TTCCGTTACGAAAACCGTTGCGCCCGAAATTTGAAAATAACGGTCGTCGGTCTCCGGGCACCGGAAAGAGGAAGAGGAGGAGGAGGGAGAAAGGAAGAGGAGGAATAAGAGGAAGAAGAGGAGGAAGAGGTAGGTCGAAGGATGGAGGATGTGAAGGAGGTGGGGGATGGAGGAGGTGAAGGAGATGGGGGAGGTAGGAGGAGGAGGAAGAGAAGGAGGAAGAGGAGGAGGAGGAGGAGGAGGAGAAGGAGGAGAAGGAGAAGGAGGAGGAGATTCAAAATAATGCGACAACCTGGGAGTCAGGAGTCGGCCACATAAATCTCGGCTTAGTTGAAGGATCTGTTGACCACTAAGACTTAAAGAATGGCACATTTCCGGCTGAAGTATGCGACCTCTCTTTTTTTTTTTTTTTTTTTTCAAATTGCGGCGCGGTAAATATGTCGGAAAAGCCGCCGCCCTTGGTCACCAGTGAGTGTTACGTCCTCAGAGTTTCATAGTAATTCGCGCAATGTTCCTTTTTTCGTCTTGTTTGTGTATCTAGATATTTCATCATTTATCTATTTATTTATTTGATTAATTCATTTATACATTTTTGTAAATATCTATTAATCTAATTAATTATTCATTTATTCACTTTTCTAGTTATGTATTCATTTCTTCATCTATTTCTTTATTGTAAAGGCCATCGTATAGTTTGCCCTAAATTGATTTTTGAAAAAAAGAAGTTATATACATGAATGGAATGTATATTTTCTTTCTCAAAGTTTAATTTCTGCAGTAACGTGATCACATATTTTTCTATTTTCTTGTTTCCCTGTGCCTTTATGTCGGCCATGGATGAAATCGAGGGTGTGCATGGAGCAATCGGTTAAGTCACTATCACTTGTCACGTGCTAGCGGAGGTTCGATTCCTTAGCTGTATTACTATTCAATTTTTGCATGTATGCCTACTCGAGGTTTTCGATGTTAATGGTTTAGAATTAAAGTGAATTGTATATATATATAAACACACACACACACACACACATACACACACACACACACACACACACACACACACACACACACACACACGTATATATATACATAATATATATTGAGCAGTAGGCGTCACTCAGGTCAGGTCAAACTGGGGTAGCTGCTCAAATAGTGAGATGAGTGGTTGTGTTTCAGTGATCAGTGCCGAAGAGGTACAATCTCTACATAGTAGAATTGTAGCCTTAGAGAAGACTGTTGAGGGCCTTATAGAGGAGAACTGAGTTCTTCCCTCAAAGGTCCAAAACATGGACAAGCCATGTTTGGAACCTGGGTGAAAACAGTGACCAAGAAAACACGGAGAGATGGTAAAAAGGCCCTAACCAGGCCCGCTTGAATGCAAAAACTCTTTTCAATCTCTCGCGGGTCTACAAAAAAAAAAAAAAAAAAAAAAAATAGTAAGAGAAGAAGGGTAGGATAGTCGCTAAATCCCTCCCCACAGGTAAGATTTTGGTTGTAGGTGATAACCAGGTGAGGTATTTAGATAGGGCCTTCTGCGACAAAGATAGGAAGCATAGGACCCAATTGTGTTTCCCCGGGGTGATGATAGGTGATGTTAGAGACAGGATTGAGAGTGTTTGGTCGGGGAAGGTGTGAGACCCATTGTTTCCGTGAGTGCAGGAGGGGATAACACAGGTAACTTAGGAAGTGAGGAATTATTTGCGCGGTTCCGGGAAGCACCAGATAAGAGTAGGGATAAGGGAGGAGTTCCTGTTTTATGTGGAATCTTTCCGAGGCGTAAAGTTGGAGGCATGTGGTATTCCAGGGCTATTGCAATGAATTATAGGTTGGCAAAATATTGTAAGGCAAGGGGCAGGGTGCACTTGTCACCCAAAGGATTTCGGTCCCTTGCTGAATTTCTTGAACGAGAAGTAGGCATTCTGGACATTGTTTTCGGATAGATTACGTGGGAATCGTGGGGGGCGGGTATCGGAATATATTTTAGGCAATAGAAACGGCTCAAAGAGGGACTGAAAAGAATTACCTAATCAGGTGGAGGGAGGATACATTCAAAGTTTACTATACAAACAGCAGAAACGTAATAGATACAATTTATTTGTTGCAAGGTAAAGCATGCATAGAGAGCTTTGATATTATAGCTATTACTGAATCCTGGATCAATGTGGCTGATAGACATTTCCTCACGGAAATCGAGATAGATATAAACTCTTTTACAAGGACAGGGTAGGCAGGAATGGGGAAGGAAAGTACGGAATATATTTGAGTGGAGATTATAGGCAAGAATAAGAAACTTATTATTGGCTTTCTCTATAGACTTCCTAACCTCAGCATTGAGTAGACTGATACCCTCATTAATGAAATTCGCAGGGCGTCCCAGTACAAAAACGTTGTGATCATGGGAGATTTTAATTATAGAAATACTGACTGGGAACGTTTAGTAGGAGATCAGGAAGCGCAAAGTTTCTTTGTGGTGCAGGATAATTACCTGAAAACAATAATTACCGATCCTACGATGAAAGGGAATACTCTGGACTTACTTTTAACTAATGTTAATATCATATGGGAAGAATTAGATAGTAGGAATAACGTTCTAGTACCGGACTTCAGGAGAGCCGATTTCGATAGGATGAGAAAATATTTAGGACAATTGGTCATGAGACCGACCCAGGGGGCTGTGACGGGTTAAGATACACGGTCAGTCCGAACGTCATTAACGCAATCAGGTGTCGGGTGACGGAGGTTAATATGCGTACCTTGGGTCAAGTCACTTACAAGCACGAGGTCAACAGCCCGGACAATGATATGGATGAAATGTACAGTAACCTAACAACTTTAAATTTAAAATCACAAAATAAGTTTATTCCCCTGAAGTCAATACGAAAGAATAGTAATACTACGAAATGGATGACAGACAGGGTGAAAAACGAGATCAAAATAAAAGAGGACTTTACACACAAAAGAAAAAAAAAAGACGTAGAAACCCACCTTATATTCAAATATGGCATTAGAGGAAAATTGTTAGAATGGGAGCTCGGATCAGTGACAGAAAATAGCGGGTCACCATAAACGGTGTAAAATCCAAATGTGGGAGTGTTTCTAGTGGAGTTCCCCAGGCTCGGTTTTGGGTCCCTTGTTAAAAAGAACACGCACACAGCGAAACGTAATTACGAATTTAAGGTTGCCAGACAAGAGAGATTTAACCCAAAGGGCTTCTTTCTTCTTTACAGAACAAAAAATAAGGAAAGGATAGGCCCAGTTAAAAACGGCGAAGATATCATGATAGAATGGGAGGAAAAAACGAATGAGGCCTTTAACAAGTATTTTCTCTGTGTTTACAAAGTCGAGCTTAGATATGGTACAGGACTGCGGTCCGAATTTCAGTGGGGATACAGAAAGTAGACTATCTAACATCAGCATTAATAAGGTAGAAGTAGTCAACAGATTAGAAGACTTAAAGCTATATTAAATCACCAGGTCTAGATATATTTTCCCGAGAGTGCTTAAAGAATGTAAATTTGAAATCTATGACCAGTTAATGGAAATATTTAATAAGTCGGTAGACACTGGTTTTATGCCTATTGCTTGGGGGCAGGCAAACATTATTCATGTTTTCAAAAAAGGAGATAAATCATCTATATGCTACTACAGGCCAATCAGTTTGACATCAATTATAGGTAAAATGTATGAATCAATAGTAGCTAATAGGATAAGAGATCACATAGAGAAACATACAGTGATTTGATTTGTGATTTACAGCATAGTTTCTTCAAGGTTAAGTCATATGTGACTAATCTTCTATTTTTTTTTTACACTAAAATAGACCAGGCGTCAGATAACAATGATAGTTATGATGTTATTTACCTTGACTTTAGCAAAGCGTTCGACAAGGTGCTCAATGGCATAGGAGGAAAAGTGTTAGAATGGGGTGGAGCTCGGGTCAGTGACACAAAACAGCGGGTCACCATAAACGGTGTAAAATCCAAATGGGGGAGTGTTTCTAGTGGAGTTCTCCCGGGCTCGGTTTTGGGTCCCTTATTGTTCATTATGTATATAAGCTACTTAGACAGTGGGATTAATAGTGATGTTAGTAAGTTTGCGGACGACACTAAATAGGACGCCTAATTAGGTCAGAAGACGCTGAAATTCTGCATTAAGGTCTTAAATTTTTTTTTCTCACATGGTCAGTGAAATGGCAAATGGACTTCAATATCTCAAAATGCAGCGTGTTAAACGTAGGGTTACACAAACCCGAAGGGTTATATGGCTTAGATAACACGTTTTTAGAGTGCGAGACTTGGGAGTTCTAGTGAGTCCTGACCTTAAAAAAAAAAAAAAAAAAAGTGCATTAGCGTCAGGAATAAAGCGAACAGATCATTAGGTTTCTTTGCTAGGACGGTTACGAATAGAAGTGCAAAGGTAATTATCAAACTCTATCTGGCGTTAGTTAGACCCATCCTTGACTATACGGTACATTTTTGGTCTCCGTCCTATAGAATGGACATCAATTCATTAGAATCAGTACAGAGGAAATTTACCAAGATGAAAATGGGTTTAGAAATTTACTTTACGTGGAGAGGCTTAGGCACCTTAACTTACACTCACTGGAAAGACGCAGAGTGCGGGGTGATCTAATAGAGGTGTTCAAGGTCATCATATTAAGACATGGCAGGACTTCCAGTGATGGATTTAAATTATTCAAATTTAAATTTAAGAAGGAAATAGGCAAGAACAGGTTTACTAATAGAGTGGTCAACAAGTGGAATAGACCCATTAAACATTGAGTGAGCGCTGAAACAATTGGTTCTTTTAAGAAAAGGTCAGACAGTTTCATGGATGAGGATGACAGGTGGTAATGGACATGGAACATACAACTGCCTAGTGTAGGCTTTATAGTCTCTTGCAGTCTCCTTCTTTTCTATGTTTAAATATATACATACATATATATATGTATATATATATATATATATATATATATATATATGTACATATATATATATACATAT
>NC_134802.1:23630055-23632555 GCF_046742065.1 Oratosquilla oratoria
TGGAAGTGGAAGGGGAGAGGATGGTGGAGGGGAAGGCGCGAAGGCATGCATAGATAGAGGGAGGAATGTTGGAGGTGGTGGTGGAGGTGGTGGTGGTGGTGGAGGTGGAGGGCGTCAGATCGATAAAGCGTCGACTTCGGGGGAAGGTGGAATGCAGGGGAGAGGAGATTACCCCCTGAGGGAGACGGGGAGAGAGGGAGGAAGGGGGAGGGGGAGGAAGGGGGGAAGAGGGGGAGGGGGAAGGGAAACATTAATGATGTTTGAAGCATCAAATATTTATGTGCGAGTATGGAAGATGACAACTGCTCTGGGTATTTTGTAGGTTTTTTTTTATTATCTTTTTTTGTTCATTTTTGTTTTTATTTGTTTTAGTTTTGTTCTGTTTTTTCTCTCTTGGTCGTCGTCTTGTTCTTTGGTCTTTTTCTTTCGCTCTTGCTCTTAGTGTTCTTTTTTTCACCTGTTCTTCCTCCTCGTCCTCCTCCTCCTCCTCCTCCTCCTCCTCCTCCTCCTCCTCCTCTTCCTCCTCCTCCTCCTCCTCCTCCGCCTCCTCCGCCTTTACACCATCCACCCTCTCTTCCACCTTCCTCATTCTCCTTCTCCTCATCATCTTTTACCCCTCCTCCATCTGTTCCTCTTCTCCTTAGCCCCTCATCTTTTACCCTCTTCCCCCTCCTCCTCCCTCTCTTCTCCTCCTCCTCTTTGTCCTTCTCCTCCTCCTCCTTGTCTTCTTCCTCCTCTTCGTCCTCCTCCACCCTCCTTCTCCTTCTCACCTTTTACTCCTCTTCCTCCTCCTCATCACCTCCTCCTCCATACCCTACTCCTCCTTCTCGTTTCCTTCTTCTTTCTCCATTTCCTCTTTCCTCCTCCTCCTCCTCATCCTACCTCTCTTCCTCCTTCTCTCCTTCTCCTCTTCTCTCCCGTTTTCTCCTCCCCTTCCTCTTCCTCCTCCTACATCTCTTCCTGGACAAAGGGTAAATTGTTATTTCGAATGGCGGGATGAAGTAAACTCTCACTAGAATGTGCTCATAGTGAATGTGTGTGTGTGTGTGTGTGTGTGTGTGTGTGTGTGTGTGTGTGTGTGTGTGTGTGTGTGTGTGTGTGTGTGTGTGCGTGTGCGTGTGTGTGTTTGGATTTGTGTTCTTACTATTTAACCATTCTAGAATAGTGGCATGCTTCATAGAAAAATAAATAAACTAAATAAACAAATTGATATAAGTATACATATGAGAATAATAAATAGTCAGTATAAGATAAGAAAAAGAGGTCCTCCGTACCTTGTTTATGGTAATCACTTCAAGTATTGTATGAACAGCCAAGATACGGTACTTGGAAAAATACAAGAGTACGTACAAGTACCACAAGTACTGTACACGTATTTAAGTAGAAGTGGGTGGAGAAGTACACATATGCACACACACACACACACACACACACACACACACACACACACACACACACACACACACACACACACACACACACACACACACACACACACACACTGCTCGACGGCGCAGTGGTAGCGTTCGCGGCCGCCACTACGGATGTTCGAGCTCGAAATAATTTCAGTATCGCTGCTCTGCGAGTCGTTACTCCAACTCTTGTGGGCGGGGAGTTGTGGGTGTATGTGCGTGTAAGGTCACAGCATTCCCCAAAGATCGGTCATATATGAGCTCTGAGCTCTCTTCTGGGATGGAAATAACTGTCGATCATAAGCTCAACACGTGATCCAAGACCATGTCGAATCTCTCTCTCTCTCTCTCTCTCTCTCTCTCTCTCTCTCTCTCTCTCTCTCTCTCTCTCTCACACACACACACACACACACACACACACACACACACACACACACACACACACACACACACACACACACACACACACACACATTACACGACTCGGTGGCGCAGTTGGTAGAACGCTGAGCTGCCACGAAAGTGGCCCGCAGCTCCTGGTTCGAATCCTGCCCAGGGCCGAAATTATTTCGGTACTGCTGCGCTTCGGGTCGTTACTCTGACTCTCGTGGGCGGGGAGTTGGGTGTGTGTGTGTGTGTGAAAGGTCATAGCATTACCCATAGATCGGACCTACGAGCTCTGAGCTCTCTTCCGGGAGGGAAATAGCTGTCGATCACGAGTCCAACACGTGATCCAAAAGACCAAGTGAATACACACATATATATCATACATATAGTACATTACTTCCGGTAGTAGGAGATTGGTATCTATAGTTCTTACTAGTATGATGTCCTATCGCTTGGGTTATTGGATTTTTAGGTTTGAGATCAAGGTTATCCGGCAACCTGAAGGTCAAGGTCATCGTCCTGGAGTCGTTAACCAGAGCCCAGAAGGCTGAGGCTGAGATGTCTGTGATTCCATTTCCCCCAATTCCGTTTCCCCCCTGCATAAGTAATTTCAATCTGTGAATAATAGTACACCATGGTGGTTCTTTTGAAGATAATGTAATAAAAGTTTGATCTATTTATCATCTTGACAGATATACGAG
>NC_134802.1:23637555-23640055 GCF_046742065.1 Oratosquilla oratoria
ACACACACACACACACACACACACACACACACACACACACACACACACACACACACACACACACACACACACACACACACACACACACACACACACACACTCACACTTACACGCACACACACACACACACACACACACACACACACACACACACACACACACACACACACACACACACACACACACACACACACACCTGTATTCGATCCTCAAGTGTAACCAATGACTACCACATACCAGGCTATCCGAGCATACAGGGCACGGGTGGTTACACCCATCATGGTGTAAGCCCGGTCAGTAAAGAGGGGCCTCTTTCGGCTGAATAAAATCGTCTGGCGTTAGCCAGAATTAAATCCTTATGTGTCGAGTTAGTAAAAAAAAAATTCATGTGATGGCGGTCTTTGTTTTTTTTTAATTTTGGCTAGCGTCACGCGTGCTGAGGTAAGGTGGCACACTTTTTACATTTTGGTTTTGGCTGATGTCGGTTGATTTTATTCAGAGCAAGACTCTGAGGTGAGTGTCGAGTCCTCAAATGCCCACCATAATAAAATCCCTAAAGTGTATATATATATATATATATATATATATATATATATATATATATATATATATAATATATATACATACATATCTATATACTTACATATATATATATATTATATATATATATATATATATATATATTGTGAGGGTCATTCCACTATATAGTGTAAACTCCCGCCCCCACCCACACCTCCTAAGGGACTGCATTCCTTGAGAAGACCCTATCCCGTTTGCTATAACGCCTCATTTTAGCAAAAGAACCACCTGACGCCAGACCAGAATAGAATGAATAAGTGCGTCAGGGTGAGGAAGAGGGTGAGAACGAAGTGTAAACATAACCGCATGACTGCATGATTGTGGACCACGTCGTCGCCACAGCTGAGGGCATGACGGTGCCTGGCTCTAACGTGCAATCGTCATGCATATTGAAATTTCACGGAAGCATGAGGGACGGTGCCACGTAGGTGTGGCACAGTGCCACCAAGTAGTCTACCCCTTCAATTCGGTGACGGATACGGTTTGTTTACATTGTCTTGCACCTTAAACACGGTGACGTGCATATGTTTTGTGGATTTTTTCAACATAGAGTCAGTATTCCAGTTCGCAGGAAGGACATCTGTGGACTGAATAAAATCACCTGGCGATAACCAGAATAAAATATCAAAAGAGGGTTACTGGTAACTTACAGGGTTTTAAGACTAGGACACTGGGCTCTTGCTTGTATCAAGGTGAGGGGGTGAGGGTGAGGGGGTGGAGGGAGAGGAGGGGGAAGAGGGGGAGAGGGTGGGTAATAAGAGGGGGCTAGGAAGTTTACGGGGGCAGTGGGGGGATGGGTCACAAGATCTTAAGTGCAGTGCAGATAGACAGACAGACCGACGGGCAGACGGACACAGGCAAAGATACATGGGCACGTACACACGCACACACACACACACACACACACACACACACACACACACACACACACACACACACACACACACACACACACACACACACACACCTCCACACATAAATACCTCCACACATGCATACCTACACACACACACACACACACACACACACACACACACACACACACACACACACACACACACACACACACACACACACACACACACACACACACACACACACACACACACACACACACACACACACATGCATACCTCCACACACTCATACGTACACACACACACACACACACACACACACACACACACACACACACACACACACACACACACACACACATATATATATGCAAGCACGCACACACGCACGCACACCGTTCGAGCGCGTGAGTGAGGGAGTAGTGGTGTTGGTCGGGAGGCTAGCAGGCTGTGGTCGCAGGCCTTTATGAACGTCAGTGGCTCTGTGCGCGTCGCCCGGGAAAGTCGTGTTGTTGCGTGTCCGGCCCTTGCCGAGGGCAGCTGGTGGTCGACAACGACAACAACGACGACGACGAAGTTCGAGCGAAACGCCAGCACACCACCGTGTCCGGTAGTAGTACCACCTCCTCGCGTCCGTTCGGGTTTCTTTCCCCTGGAAGGTTCTTGGCGGCGACTTCGCGCGCCGAAGAACGGAAGAGTTCGTCTGTGGTGGTGGTGGTGGTGGTGGGCTTTCAAAAGCATAGGAGCGGAAATTTCAAAGTGAATTCCTCGCTCAGGTTTTTTAAAGTTTGCTGCCTCCCCCCCTTTATCCCTCCCCACCCCTCCCGCCCCTCCATCCCTCCCCTCCACCCTTCTCCGGACCCTCCTTAGGTCCCCTGAGGGAGCCCGGAGTACATTGTTTTGGGGAATATTTACCTAAGAACGACATACAGTGGCGTGCGAACTTCGTGACGAAGTGAGTCTCGGCCGTCCCTAAGAACCCCTACCCATCCCCTCCGCTCTCCCACACCCACCCTACTCCACCCTTCACCTTTCCGCCCCGCCCCGCTCACGTGCCCATTTCC
>NC_134802.1:23650055-23682555 GCF_046742065.1 Oratosquilla oratoria
TTGCGTGGTAATCCCCAGATGGCTTACATGATTGGCCTACCAAGCTAAATAAAAACTAATTCTTACGTTTCCTAAATACGAACATAGAAAAATAATATACATGATGACCCAGGGACCTTTTCTTCACTCGTAAAGCTTCATAGAAACAAAAAAACAAAAACAAAAACAAAAACTCTTAAACACTCGAAGCCAAACTTACACCACATTCATGGTCCTTTTCATCCTACTTATCCCATCCCGTCTTTGCTCTCTTTCTCTTTGCTCTCTTTTCTCGTCCGTCTCCGCCGCCACATTCTCCAGTTCTCCGTCACTGTTTGCTTCTCGTTAAAGTACTCCTTTGATCTATCCCAACATCCCGTTTTCGTTCTCATCATCCCCCCCCCTCTCCTAACCTCCCATCTCAACTTTTTTTTCTAGCCATTTTTTTTTTTTTTTAGCTGAAATCTACTTACTTCTCTTCTACAAACACATTGTTCCCGAGTTTTTCATATGGTCTTTCTTCTTTAAAAAAAAAAAAAAAAGTCCATCTGAACTTCTACCATCGTCTGTGCCATACAGATGTAATGGTTCCACAACCCTATCTTTGTTTTTCATATTTTCACCCCAATCCAGACCTCAAATAACCAGAAAAGGCTATCCGTAACGAATAAAGTCAATTTTCAAAAGAATTTCTTCTGCTTGTGTATTCATATTTACTTAGTTGTGTTTACGTTTACGTAATTACAAGATAGAGGGTTGGAGTTGTGGTCACGGGATTCAGTCATTTATCAAAATTTCCTCTCAATTAATTTATGTTTTAGTTCTATAAACTTCTGCAACTGAGGGGAAAAACTAGCTTCTTAATATCTTTCAGGCAATCTTTTTTTTTTTCTATGACGTTGCTCTTTAATCTCATGATAACAGATCCTTTCTACTTTTCTTCTTCTGTGGTCATATTTCGTCTCTCTGGCCTTCCAGTGTAGATAATCCAATTTTTTTTAGTATTTCTTCTTAGGTCTTGTCTGCTAGGATCATTCTAGTTCCCGCTTCAATCTGCCTTATGTGTATGCGTGCATGTACATATGTTTGTACATATATATGTATGTATATTTGTGTGTGGGTGTGAGTATGTGTGTGTGTGTGTGTGTGTGAATGAATAAGACTGAGACTATGAGTGCGTGTTTGTGTGTGTCTGTACATAAGTGTATGAATATTTTAGACTGTGAGTATGATTATATTTGTGTGAAAATAAAAGTAAGTTTGTGTGCATGTGTCTCCGTGCGTTTCCTCATGTGTACCTGCGTGTATCTATGTGTGGTTGAGTGCGCCCCGGCCATGTGCAATCACTCATGTGCAAGGGGGTACGAGACCTGTGTCACTGCAAGAGGCAATCTTTATTCCAGTGTAGGTCGTATCGATTAGACGTTTCATTGAAGCTTCGCTTTTGTATCGCATCCTGCTCCTGCTGCTGCTGCTGCTGCTGGCCGGATCGAGGATGGGTTGCGGGTTGACTGCAAGTCATCCTCTCGTGCTCTCTCTCTCTCTCTCTCTCTCTCTCTCTCTCTCTCTCTCTCTCTCTCTCTCTCTCTCTCTCTCTCTCTCTCTCTCTCTCTCTCTCTCTCTCTCTCTCTCTCTCTCTCTCTCTCTCTCTCTCTCTCTCTCTCTCTCTCTCTCTCTCTCTCTCTCTCTCTCTCTCTCTCTCTCTCTCTCTCTCTCTCTCTCTCTCTCTCTCTCTCTCTCTCTCTCTCTCTCTCTCTCTCTCACTCTTTCTCGGTCTTTCTCTCGCTCTCGATATCGGTCTCTCTCTTTCTCTCATTCCCTCTCTCTTTCGCTCTCTCTCGCTCTCTCTTTTGCTCTCTCACTCTTGGTCTTTCTCTTTCTCTCGCTCTCGGTCTCTCTCTCGATCATTTTTTTTCTCGCTCTCATTCTTTCTCTCTCTCTCTCTCTCTCTCTCAGTCTCTATATTTTTCTATTTCTTTTTCTCTCTCTCTGTTTCTCTTTTTCTTTGTGTCTCTCTCTTCAAGATTTAATTCAATCACATCATTCAGACAAAAACTACTTTGCTGAATAAAATCGTCCTGTCCCTGCCAGAATAAAATCTGTAAAGTTTGTCACAAGGTCGGAAAGGGTTGAACTACTCTCAAGATCTTCTAAGCTGATTAATATCATCAGCATTGAACCAGAATAAAATCTTTAAACGTTAATCTTTAATCTCTTTGTTCTTGTGAAATTAATCTCTTCACATTTTGCCTTTGGTGAAGTCAAAAGATTTCTTTCAGTAAAAGAAGTGAAATGAAATGAAAAATGAATGAAAGAATGAAATGAAATAGGGATGAAATGAAATGAAACGATGTTTAAAAGAAATCACATAAGAGATACAATGGAGTGAAATAGAATTAATATTTTAAATAAAAACGAGAAAAAACATATTAGATGGAGGACCGAAAGCAAGAAATTAATCCTTGATTGACAGAGGCTTTGATTTCATGTCGAGATTGAAAAAATAAAAAATAGAATAAAATAAATAATAAAATAAAAAATAATATATGTATATATACTGTATATACATACACACACACACACACACACACACACACACACACACACACACACACACACACACACACACACACACACACACACACACACACACACACACACACACACACACACATATATATATATATATATATATATATATAATTATATATATATATATATATATATAAATATATATATATATATATGTATATGTATACATATATATAATATATATATTTATGTATATATATATGTATGTATATATTGTATATATATATTATATATATATTTATATAATATAATATATATACATATATATATATATATATATATATATATATATATATATATATATATATATATATATATATATAGAAAATTTTATAGGAAGACAGAACAGCTCCCCCATGGAGTAGGAAGTGTGCTTCCCTCGGCTGAATAAAATCGCCTGGCGGCAACCAGAACACACGGAGAAGTTGCTAGCAGCGAGAGTGTCAGCGAATTCCTTGAAGCCATCGCTAAGTTGATGTTTTCGGTGAAGTACTTTGTGGATCTTCGTCTGGCTGACTCCATCACCACATCCACCATCACTACCACCACCACAACCACCATCACCACCACCACAATCACCACGAATACCACCGCCAGGATCACCATCAGTATTGGCACTAATTCTACCACCAGTACCATTACCAGTACCACCATCCCGATTCCCACCACCACCACCATCATCCCTACCACTACCATCACCACCACGACTACCGACTCTACCACTACCACCACCACTACCATCACATCAAGTACTTCATCCAACACGACCACCACTACCACCACTACCACCACCATGAACACAATAAGAACAGAGAATGAGAAGCTCAAGCGTACATCATCGTTAGTTAAAGAGCGGAGTACCCCGAGGAAGAAGAATAAGAACAAATAGTCTAAGACGCTCTCGTCTGGAAGAGGATGTGAAGGAGGAGGAGGAGGAGGAGGAGGAGGAAGAGGAGGAGGAAGTGGAGGGGAAGGGGAAAAGGAGGAGGAGGAGGAGCAGGAGGGGGACGAGGAGGAGGAGGAGCAGGAGGGGGACGAGGAGAAGGAGGAGCTTGGTTATAGGTCCTCCGAGGCAGGACCTGATGGGTCTCCGATGGAACGGAAGCCGCTAACCAATTATCCGGTGATGCCTTCCTGGAGCCGCCTCCCTCAGGAGTCTTGTGGTTTCGTTTTAAAGGGCCGATGCAGGACCGGGGTATCCTCTTGAGGAATTATGCAGCCCTTGTGGATCGTGTACTGTAATGTATTACGGCGGTTAGTGCCTTTCTGGGTATTTGTATACACACGCGCGCACGCACACACACACACACACACACACACACACACACACACACACACACACACACACACACACACACACACACACACACACACACACACACACACACACGGTGTATATATGAAATATATACATGTATATACATATAAGAATACATATAAACGTGCGTGCGCGTGTATGTGTCTGTGTGTGTGCGTGTGTGTGTGTGTGTCTGCATGTGTGCGCGTGTGTGCGCGCGTGTGTGTGTACATGTGTGTGTGTGTGTGTGTGTGTGCGCGCGTGTGTGTGTGTTTGTTCGCCCGTATTTGTAGGTGTGTTAACGCGCGCATCTGTATAGATGACTATGTTGGTTGACGGGGAAAACATGTGTTGTAATTCGCGGGAGTCGAATCGTGCAATGGATGGCCGGATGAACGGCGGATTACGCAATGTAAATGATAGAGCGAGTCGGGTCACTGATCAAAGCGTAGCGCGTAAATACCCATGTGATCTCTTTTATATTAATTTCTTATCTATTTATTTATTTGTTTATGTTTGGTTTGGTTTTTCATTTTTGTCGATATGTTATCTCATCTTTATCTATTTATTTATCTATCTTTATTCTTTAAATTCTAATGACTTGACATGTCTGTGCTTATAGTATATTTGTTTAGATTTTTTTTTATCTATTCATTTATTCATTTATTATTTTTCTTAATCTGTGCTTGGTTGATCAGGGGCCATTGACGCAGTATCTTAAAAAATTGCTATCCTCCATCTATGGGTGTAGCCCCGGTAGGCTGGCACTCGGTACCCGGACCGAGCCCAAAATCACCCTCAATCAACTTGTGTATTTCATCCACCTTACACTTAATGATGGATGACAACCGGCGACTGCTCCCTTCCTATTTCAGCATAAAACAGTCCAACATTAGTATAACACAGCAGTTAGCAAATTGATCCCAGAAGGGTCTTGGAATCGTTGCTTCAAGACGCGGGGCTGCGGACCTTCAATCAATCAAACACAAGGCAACAGTTCTCAATATTAATTCGTTTATCTATAAATCATATTTCTTTCCTAATCAATTTTCAGATTTATGGATCAACTTAATATATTCTGTTTTGATTTCTTTCCTTATCTTTAGATGATCTAATTTGATTACTTATCTTCCATGTACCTATGTATCTATTCATTTAATTATTTATTTACGTTTACTTTGGAACATAAATGTTTGTAATGCCGCCAAAGTTTATTTGGTATTGGTCGTCTATGTTTGATTTCAGTTGTATCACGTGTTTCCTGTTTGCTGCATCAAAACGAGCCGCGTATGATTTTAGTAACTTTGCGATGCTATCTAGAGAAATACGTACATATATACACACATATATATATATATGTATATATATATATATATATATATATATATTTATATGTACATATATATATATACATACACACATACATAAGGCGTCGGATAACAATGATAATTATAATGTTATTTACCTTGACTTTAGCAAAGCGTTCGACAAGGTGCCACACCAGAGACTAATGAATAAAATCAAACCCCATGGCATAGGAGGAAAAGTGTTAGAATGGATTAGAGCTTGGATTAGTAACAGAAAACAGCGGGTCACCATAAATGGAGTAAAATCTAGGTGGGGCAATGTTAAAAGTGGGGTCCCCCAAGGCTCGGTTTTGGGTCCCTTGTTGTTCATTATGTACATAAACGACTTAGACGATGGGATAAATAGTGATGTTAGTAAGTTTGCGGACGACACTAAAATAGGACGCCTAATTAGGTCAGGAGACGACGCAGAGATTCTGCAGGATGATCATAACAAATTGTTCACATGGTCGGTGAAATGGCAAATGAACTTCAATATCTCTAAGTGTAGCGTGTTAAACGTAGGGCTACACAACCCCGAAAATAGATACAGTTTAGATATCACGCTTTTAAAGAAAACTGAGTACGAGAGAGACTTGGGAGTTCTAGTGAATCTGGACCTTAAAACCAGGAAACAGTGCATTAGCGTCAGGAATAAAGCTAACAGAGCATTAGGTGTCATTGCTAGGACGGTAATGAATAGAAGTGCAGAGGTAATTATCAAACTAGCGATAGTTAGACCTATCCCTGACTATGCAGTACAGTTTTGGTCTCCGTCTTACAGAATGGACATCAATTCTCTAGAATCAGTACAGAGAAGAATAACCAAAATGATACATAGACTCAGAAATTTGCCTTACGAAAAGAGGCTTCAGCACCTTCACTTACACTCTCTGGAAAGACGAAGAGTGCGGGGTGATCTAATAGAGGTGTTCAAGTGGATCAAAGGATCAAGGGTGATGCAAACAAGGACCTCATATTACAAACAGAGCAGGACTCGCAGTAATGGTTATAAACTGGACAAATCTATATTTAAGAAAGAAATAGGCAAGAATTGGTTTACTAATAGGGTGGTCGATGAATGGAATAAACTTAGTAACCATGTAGTAAGCGCTGAAACTATCAGTTGTTTTAAGAAACGATTAGACAACTTTATGGATGGGGATGACAGATGGTGATGAATACGAAGCTGCCTAGTGGCCTTATGGTCTCTTCCAGTCTCCTTTATTCTTATGTTCTCATGTTCTTATGTTCCTTGAAAATGTCTGAATAGACGAAAGCGCTCGGTCTCATTTCTGTTATTTTTCTTATATTTTTTCGACATACATACGCACTCATATATATATATATATATATATATATATATATATATTGAATATATACATATAGTATACATATACACAATTTTCTGCTTATGGCGTTTTACCACCCATTGTGTGAGCTTACCATTAAGAACGATTGTGATGATCATAATACCCGGAGATGCAAGGGCACCAGTAGGCCGGGACCAACTTTCTGGCGTCACATTGAAAGTTGCGGAAACTTTGGACTGAGCAGAACCTTTCAGAAGCCAGACGTCGAGCCGTTTGTGTCTGGCCCGTAGGCTGTCTCGCGACGATGCGGATTGTGTGTGGGTCCTTGGCCTCGATCCTTTTGGCAACAAGAGGGACGTCGTTTACAAACAAGTAACGTTATAACAGTTAGATCATCTGTTTGTTATTCATTAGCTTTTGAAGAACAACAGTGTTATTGTTCTTGGGTAGTTGGTTGAGATCTAGATTGTTCATAACACATGCACGCTCTCATGAACACTTGTACACATAGACGCACATGTGCACGCATACAAATGCGGGTACACACACACATAAAAGTTCGGATAGACTTACATGTGCGAACACACACACACACACACACACACACACACACACACACACACACACACACACACACACACACACACACACACACACACACGACTCGGTGGCGCAGTTGGTAGAACGATGAACTACTAGCATGGTGGTGCGCGTAGTGCTTGGTTCGAATCCTGCCCAGGGCCGAAATTAATTTCGGTACAACTGCGCTTCGGGTCGTTACTCTGACTCTCGTGGGCGGGGAGTTGGGGGTGTGTGTGTGTGAAAGGTCATAGCATTACCCATAGATCGGACCTACGAGCTCTGAGCTCTCTTCCAGGAGGGAAATAGCTGTCGATCACGAGTCGAACACGTGATCCAAAAGACCAAGTGAAAGTGAATACACACACAAACACAAACACAAACACAAAAACAAGCATATATATGTAGTACACATACAAGCTCCGAGATAGGTTTACAGATGAGATAATTAAAGAAAGATAAAGATGAATTGACTGTGGTAGTTGATAATTTGATTTAGAAGAAACGTGACAGGTGGTGAAACAGTTTTAATTGTTTTGCCGACAAGGAGTTGATTTGGAAGTAATTATGAAAATGGTTTACCATTTTGATATCGGAAGAGGAAGGGCTCTGTTTGTTGTGCAATCAAAATGCGTATTCGAGACGATAATTAATTACCTAAAGGGCCAACGAGATTGTTTTCGTGGAAGGGTCGGATATTTTTTTTTTTTTTTTTTTTTTTTTTTTTTTGCCTGGTTGGTTGACGTCGATGTGAATTTGTAAAACCCCTCCTCACCCCAAAAAATATTTATATATATATAATCTGAGAGCGACTGGTAACTTTATAAATTTACCTATTTATCTATTTTCAACATGATTCATGTTTATGTATTTTCGCAAAAAAAGAAAAAAAAAAGAAAAAAAAGAAAAGAAAAAGGTTCGTAAGAAAATGAATGAAAATTAATTTTTATTTTCTCATTTCCTGGAGAGCCCAAGTCAGGTACAATTGGAGAGTAAAGTTTGTGTGTTTACGTCGTCAAGCGAGTTTGGCGGTGGAGAAGGTTCCCCCCGGAGCCGCTTAGCTGAGACCAAAGATGCCCTCTGAGCGCTGTGTCCGCGGATAGCCAGGGCAAGTGGCGGTCACCTTTAGCTATCTGCGATTTCATCCAGTTGTGGGAAGTGGCGGTGTTTGAGTGACGCTCCATAATGAGGTTGCCCTTTTTGCCACCAGGTGATTTTATTCATTTGAGGGAGTTCAGAAACAAACAAAAACAACAACAGAACATAAGAACCTTAGTTGGACTCTAAGCTTAAAGATATTTTTTTGGTTGTCGCCAAGTGATTCTATTCACTTGAGGTTATTGAAACACAGGTCAAAGAACAGCAAGTCATAAAATGGAAAGGCCCCTTCGTTGATGCTGAGCAGTCTCCTTCAGCCAAGACGCAAATTAGATTACTTTCCGAATGTGGGCTAATATCTTAGAATTTGTTAGAGGAAATTAGGAAATGTTAGATACTAAGGGCCTCGAAGCTAGTCCCCGTGGGACTCTAAGCTGGCTGGGGGTCGGGTCTTAGAGAGGGGATGGGAGGGGGTGGGCGTAAGATACGAGTATAATGTTTAAGCGTCCATTGTCCATTGTCTTCGTTGCAGAAACTAGTTTGCCTTTGTGGGAGGTACAGAGGCTTCCAGAAGTGTTTCGAGACTTAAGCGGGACGCTCTGGGGTGGGGTGGGGGTTAGGGGAGGGTGGGGGTAGGCTCCTATCAGTGAAGAGAATTGTTTGGCGACAGTATGAACGTTAGAATAGTCAATATCGTGTAGTGCATCTCTGGTGTCAAGTTTGCTTTAGTGAGAGATACAGGAGGCTTCAGAAGTTTCAGCTCTTATTAGGCAAGATGGGGGATAAGGAGTGATTCACTTACATACATACATACATATACCAAAGACTTTTTCTCCCTTACACGGGGGGTAGCCAAAAAGAAAAAGGTATAGAAAAATATTCACTTAACTGACTATAATCACCTGGCAGGAGACAGAATACAAAAATAGTGTGTATTAACAACGTGGATTTTTAATATCCAAATAAACATTTTGTTGGTGATATTTGAAGTAGTATTTATGCATTTTCTTCGATAGAAAAATACACGTTATTTCTTTTATTCATTTGTTTTTAACTTCTTCTTTTTTTTGTCTAACTTGGGAGGTCGAGGAAAAAAATAAGACTAGCATGTTGTTGCAAATAGGACTGTCGAAAAGTTTCTTGTTTTTCCTTGCCAAAAAATAAAATGAGATAAAATACATAAAATGAAAAAACAAAATTTATAACGAGTTGTTTTGAACCGAAAGAGAGATAGACGTAAGGAAGACTGAGTATAGGATAATGTAGATAAAAAACGAGGAAAGTGTATATTGGAAGGAGGAAGAGGTAGAAGTTGAAGAAAGAGGAGCAAATGTGGGAGGAGGAATAGGAAGAGAAAGGAAAGAAGTAAAAGGAAGGAGAGAAGGAAATCTAAAAGAGGAGGAGGACGACGTGGAGGAAAATAAAGTATGAGGTGAGAGGGAAAAATAATAGAAAAATGAAGATAAATAAAAGAACAAGGGGAAAGAGGAGGAGGAGGAGGAGGCAGAGGAAGGGGCATAGACAATGCAAAACTGGAGAAAGAGGAGACAAAGGCGAAGGAGAACGAGGATGAAGGGGAGAAGGAAGACGTTGAGAAAGAGGAGGAGGAGGAGGAGGAGGAATAGGAGGAGGCGTAAAAAAAAAAAGCAATAAGAAAAGGGAATGTAATCAATAGCCGACTGAGTGAAAGGTAGATGTAGAGGTCTGTCTAAAAGAATACTAATAAATTGAAATGAAATAAAATTGGACCTATAGGATCTTTGAAAGAGAGAGAGAGAGAAAGGAGAATAGATGTGTGTGTGTGTGTATGTGTGTGTGTGTGTGTGTGTGTGTGTGTGTGTGTGTGTGTGTGTGTGTGTGTGTGTGTGTGTGTGTGTGTGTGTGTGTGTGTATGTGTGTGTGTGTGTATGTGTGTATGTGTGTACGTTGTGCATGCGCGTGCGCGCGTCTTCATTGGTAGTAGGTGAGAATTGCATTAGTTATTCAGGAGATTTTTTACCCTGAAATGAACAGAGAAGGTGGTCGAGATTTTCTCTGCAATTGCAAAGATCTGAGAGCCGGAAACAGCTTTCCCCAGGAGCGCTCTCAAAGGATTCTGGCTTATTATCCCAGTCGGAGGCTATTCGCTGTCCACAACGATGCCGAGGCTCAAGTACCCCCCCCTCTCCCCTTTCCCCCCAAAAAAAGAAAAATACACGCGGTTGGGGGAAGACGTTTATATGTATGTTTATGAACATGCATGCACATGCATGCGCACTCTCACGCACGCACACGTTCGGATACGAACGCACGCGTACATACGTATACATACACAGACACGCCAGTACACACACACGCACACAAACACACACACACACACACACACACACACACACACACACACACACACACACACACACACACACACACACACACACACACACACACACACACACACATTCACATGCACACATACGCACTCATGTACAGATGGACATACACATATACACTCACAGGTGCACATGTACGCATGGCTACATAAGCGCACACACACACGGACACGTACTCACCCACATATATTACGTATCTCATATATATATACATTATTGATGGGGCGGCAGATGGTGGAATAATGGTAAAAAAGAAAAAACTGAGCAAAGAAAAAAAAAATGAAAGGAGGCTGAACCCTCGAGGAAAGTTTTGTGGAAGAAGAGTAAGTTAAATGGAAAGCAAATATTTCAAGGTACACAAGTAAAGCAGGCGAAGTATTTCGTACGAATAGAAGCGCTAGTAAATTGCCGGCAACAAAATGCGTTTCGTAAAAGGGATATGCGAAACCGTGGTGCGTTAAAATCATATAGAAGTAGAGTGGATTAAGAATATGATGTAAGAACTATTGATAACAGATAGAGTAATAGAATAACGAAGGAATGGAAAATGAGGTTCAACGTAAATTATATAAGCGGGAATTTGATTTAATGTTTTAGACATTAGCAAATTGAATGGGGCATTATGGTAAAAACGAGTGTATGAATTGTGGGTGGAGTGGAGGCTATAAACTGGGCGACCGAGAAGAAAGTGGAAGTGTGTGCGTGTGAAGGATAAGTATGGAGAGGAGAAGGATGAACTTAGAGGACGAAAAACTTTTTGGTTTTGGTCAGAAAGAAGCGACAGGGGAGAAAAAAAAAAGAGCGAGAGGAAGGAAATGTGTGGAGGAAAAGGAAGTTCGGAACATTTTTAAGGTACGAGGCAGGATACACAAAGTTGATGCGAAGAGAAAATTTGGTTAGGTTTTATTATACTTTTTTATTTTTATTTTTTGAGGGTGAGAAAAAGATTCCGTCTTCCTCTTTTTTTCGTTTTTTTTTATTTTATTTTTTATTTCTAACTTGTAGCTGAGAAACTTACACTTAGAATATTGCAGCCGGATGGTGATTTCCATCTGTATAGGAAATATACTAAAAATGAACATTCGAATGTATACATATATACATGAATACACACACACACACACGCACACACACACACACACACACACACACACACACACACACACACACACACACACACACACACACACACACACACACACACACACACACACATTCACACACACACACACACACACACACACACACACACACACACACACACACACACACACACACACACACACACACACACACACACACATATATATATATATAATATATATATATATATATATATATATATGTGTGTGTGTGTGTGTGTGTGTGTGTGTGTGTGTGTGTGTGTGTGTGTGTGTGTGTGTGTGTGTGTGTGTGTGTGTTTGTGTGTGTGTGTGTGTGTGTTTGTTTGTGTGTGTGTGTGTATGTCCTTGCACTCACGCGGTACGTATATCTGGATGTCCGTGCATATATGTGCATGCGAGTGCACGTGCAAGTATCCGTATGTATGTATGCATACAAGCCTCTGCCGTGGGTTCGCTGCACCGCAGATGGGAAGAGAGTCTCGGCTGGTTTCAGATGTCGCCCCGATTAACATATATCTCTTCGGCAACAACTTGAGACTCGAGACTTGAAGTCTGGAGGAGGAACTTGGGGCGGGAGTGCCTCAGGCGCCTTCTGCAGCACCTTTGTTAGGAGTTTGGAACAGCTTCAGGTCTTTTTTAGAAAAAGAAAGCAAGAATGATATAATTAAGTTAGGTCGTTACCCATTCGTTTCTGCAGTCCACGGTAATGAACAGATATATAATTAATTAAAGTAGGCTATTACTCTTCTATTTCTGAAGCTCCATGGAAATGAACAGAGTCCCCTGGTGGCAAACAGAATACACAAAAGAATACCACACGTTCCAGGACATAACCGGGAGGCACAACTCCACAGATGAATAAAATTACAGAGCGACACTTGTGATAAAAAAATTAAGATTATCACATGGTACGGAAGTGGGCCGGGTTGGGTGGGGAGGGAGCTGTGAAATATGCTGCGTGTGCGTAGGCGATTGACAGCCGTGTTTGCTCTCGTGGGGGGAAACTGATAACATGATATTACTTTCCATTTGCGGTGGGCGTGGCCAGAACGCGGTTAGAGTACTTCTCGAAATGGCGGACCGGATCCAGTTATGATTTGGAAAATAAATTTGTGTTTATACTGAGCCTAGTGGTGAGCAAGCAAATCGGATAAAATTTTTATCTATTTTTTCAGTTTTTTATTTCGTTTATTTCTTATCATTTATTATTTTCTTTATTTTTCAATGTGCCTTAGGAACTGCTGTGACGTCACTCAATGCGAATATAATCGTTTGGTGACCTCAGGCTGTACGAGATCTTATGGGAAAGCATTGTCTGGGTTCGTCTGGGTTTCTTGGTTTGGTGCTTGCTCTGGGCGTGGCAGTTGGTGCGCATGAGGTCGGGGATGTGGGTGAGGTTAGCTGAAGTCAGGTCAAGTCAGGTCACACCAGAATAGGTCAAATTAGGTTAGGTGAGGTGAAGGCGGTGCGTGAGGTTGGAGGTGTGGGTAAGTGAGGTCAGCTCAAGTCAAGTCCGGTCAGGTCACACCAGAATAGGTCACGTTAGGTCAAGTGAGGTGAAGGCAGTTGAGGTCAAGCCAAGCCATAGACCAAATAAGGTTGAGGTCAGGTGAGGTGAGGTCAGGCGAAGTCAGATCAAGTGAGGTCGGGTGAAGTCAGATGAAGTCAGATTAGTCCAGGTTAACTTAGATCAGGTCAGGCCAGGTCACATCAGACCAGGTTAATTTAGGTCCTCCCCTCCTCTTCCTCTGCTCCTCCTCCCTCTCCTCCTCTTCCTCTACTCCTCCTCCCTCTCCCCCTCTTCCCTCTCTTCCTCCTCCCTTTCCGCCTCCTCCCTCCTCCTTTTCGTATTCCATATCTTATTTTTGCACTCACTCGCTGATGAAAATATCCCACCAATCCTTGGAGGATCATTGATTAATATCTTCGCCGGAAGTGTGCGCGGCCGCGTGTGTCTGTGCATTTCTGTGTGTGTGTATGGAATTTTGTATATGTCTCTGTATCTGTGTTTGTATTTCATTTGTTTCTTCTTTTATGTAATTATTTATGTATTTATTTATCTATTCTTTATCTAATTGTTTTAATTATCTATTTATCTATTCATTTATTTCTATATCTATTTAATCTACTATTCATTTTGTATCTATTAGTAAAAATAGGTAGATGTTACATAAGGAATATAGTGATGAAGGCTTTGTGAAATTTGTTTCATATGGGTAAAATTTTGTAAACAAGAAAACTTTTTTCCTGTTGATTTGATTGGCAATATGTATTGGTCCGTAAAGAACATTCAATGTCTCGTTCCTTGGACGTAATTCCAATAACGGAATAAGATTCCTTTTGAACGGAACATGAAATTGCCCTCGCGAATTTAGTCAATACTCGATTACAATTGAACTTTCGTCCCTGTTGGATTGGTGAAAGGAGTTTAAATTAACTCCCCGAGTCCCAAACGGGTCTCGGAGCCCAGTTAGTTAATCTCAAATACTCAACAAAAGTGATTAATTCGTAAGTTGTTTAACCCTGTTGAAATAACCCCGAAACAAAGAGAAACTAGTTTAGTCCTTTAATGTCATCCGGGTTAGGGACAGATTACATAACATCTATGCAGTCAGTATTCAAGGGCGTTTGATGATGCCCCTATGGACCAGAGTCATGTGGGGAGTAGAGGACCAATTTTCAGTGTCTGCTACATACATATATATATATATATATATATATATATATATATATATATATATATATATATATATATATATATATATAGATATATATGGGTATCGAAATATGTATATATACATGTATATGTCTAATCTATGTATATATTTTAATCTGTGCATTTGTATACATGAACGTGTGCTCTGTGCGTATACTCGTACATGAAACGTGGGATCTCTTGGTATAAAGACGTACGAAATATCATGAAATGATGGATGACGCTAAGGAAAGACTTATGGTTGCAGATTACGCACGAGGTCAGTAGAGCGTTCACGTTTCAGAAGTTTACGTTCAGTCGTTTTCTGCTCCATTGGGCGCTCTAGTACTTTTTGTGTTATGTAGCAGCCATGTTTATGGTCAAATTGAAACATTGTAAAATTGAGAATAAGCCCTATAAGGTAAGTAAGACGAGAGTATCGCCACATAAAACGACGACAACCTAATCTAAACCTAACCTAACCCAACCTAAACATTAGATAAACCTAAACCTAACCTAATCCAAACCTAAACCTAAATTAAACCTAACCTAAACCTAATTTAAAACTATCCTAAAAATATCCTAAAACTAACTACGACTAACCTAAACCTGGCCTAAACCTAACATAATCCTAGCCTAAACCTAACCTAAACATAACCTAAACATAACCTAACCTACCCTGACCTAACCTAACCTAACCTAAGCCTTACCTAAACCTAACCTAAACCTAACCTAAACCTAACCTAAACCTAACCTAAACCTAACCTAAACCTAACCTAAACCTAACCTAAACCTAACCTAAACCTAACCTAAACCTAACCTAAACCTAACCTAAACCTAATCTAAACTTAACCTAAACCTAACCTAACCTAAACCTAAAACTAAACTAACCCTAACCTAAAACTAAACTAACCCTAAACTAAAACTAACCTAAGCTTAACCTAACCTAACCTAACCTAACCTAACCTAACCTACCCTAACCTAAACCTAAACCAAACCTAAACCTAAAGCCTAACCTAACTTAAACCTAACCTATACAAAACCTAATCATAAATTAAACCTAACCTAAAGACCTCATAAGGTAGATTTTCTTGTACAATTTTTTGTATGTTGGCAGACGATTTCGACCAACTGTCGTGATGAATAAGATCCCCTGGCGACAGAGACTAAAACATACAAATCACGCTCCCGTGTTTAAGTGTTTAAGTCGAGGGAAGAGGTAACTGACAAATCCTATTCAGGGGTCCCCGCTCATTAAGACTAAAAAAAGAAGAAAAAAAAGAAAAGAAAAAAAGAAAATCGTAATTAAAGCAACCACAGTTTAGGGGAAGGGGACTCCCTATTATCAAGTGCTAAGGGGGCAGCCAAAGACTCTTTTCAGGGGTTTTTGAAAGGGAGCAAAGCCATCCCAGCATAAGCAACGTGTCTAATTATATTTGGTGTCAATTAAATCCTTAGAGCAAAGCTCAATAGCAATATACAAGCTTCATGTAATACAACTTCCCTTTGCACTCACACAAGCGTATCACATATCTGAATAAAATTGCCTGGCGGCATTTAGGATGAAATCACTTGGCGACAGGGGGCGTGGTGGAAAATGTACCACCCGGTACGGAAGGGGTTAAGACCACGGAACTGAGCCCGGTAAGCGGTGGTTAGGTTCTGTTCACACTAACGGTTTGAGCCGCGCGGAAACCGCGGCGATATCGTATAGTGAGGGAAAAACTGTGCGGTTGTGTGTAAATGCCTTTATTGACTTACATTTTACTATTGAACCGCCGCGGTTCAAAACGCTAGTGTGAACAGCGCCTTACTCTTATTACTAGCCCAGTTTCTAGGGAATACTAGGAAGCAAATACGGGGTATTTTCTAGTTGTGAGAGGTGATAGAGTTTGTGGATTTGTTAGAGAAGGAGGGTTTACGATTAAAAAGCAAAGGACTTTATTAATCTATTCATCTATTTATTTTCATATAAAACGTCTCTGTTTTTTTCTTTTTATTTCATCCATTGTTATTTTACACATCTTTTCTCTCTCTCTCTCTCTCTCTCTCTCTCTCTCTCTCTCTCTATTTCTCTTTCTCTCTCTTCCACTCTCTCTTTCTCTCTTTGTAAGAGGCTCACAGATGAGGCTCGTAGATATACGTAGAAAAATGAGGTAGATAAAGAGGTAGGTGGCGAGAATTTCATTTTTATGAGTTGGGTGTTTGGTAAACAACAGTTCGTAGGAGTTGCACAAGCTCTATCTCTCTCTCTCTCTCTCTCCCACTCTCTCTCTCTCTCTCTCTCTCTCTCTCTCTCTCTCTCTCTCTCTCTCTCTCTCTCTCTCTCTCTCTCTCTCTATCTCTCTCTCTCTCTCTCTCTCTCTCTCTCTCTCTCTCTCCCACTCTCTCTCTCTCTCTCTCTCTCTCTCTCTCTCTCTCTCTCTCTCTCTCTCTCTCTCTCTCTCTCTCTCTCTCTCTCTCTCTCTCTCTCTCTCTCTCTCTCTCTCCCTCCCTCTGTCTCTCTCTCTCTCTGTCTCTCTCTCTCTCTCGCTCTCTCTTTTTGTGTGTGTATATATACATATATATATATTTTTATATATATATATATATATATATATATATATATATATATATATATATATATATATATATATATATATATATATATATATATATACTGTGTATGTGTGGGTGTGAGTGTGGGTGTGGGTGTGGGTGGGTGAGCGCGTGTGAGTGAAATTATTACCTTTTTACCCTCATTCTTGTCCTGTTTCTTTATCTAATTATCCCCTTATTGGGTTTAAATTTTATTATAAGTCTCAATCAGTCTTATAAGAGACTTTAGTGACATTCCCAAAGTCACACAGCAGTCTTTTATAATTGAAAAATAGTTTGCACTAATGATGATATCTAAATCTTTTCATTACCAACTCTATTGTACCCAAAGCTAGAAATGCTGGTTATAGAGGACGAAAAATAGATAATATTTATTCTGCATATTCAAAGCTCTTGTTATGATTTTTTCCTTTTGGTTGTTGATATAGAAACAGGCAGTGAGAGAGTTTTTTTTTTTTAATCTCTTTATTTCTTCTATTTCTTCTTCTGCACTTTCCCATTCTTATCTTCAGTTTCCATTTGTCCTTTGTTCTTTGTCCTTTTATTTTTTATTGTTTTCATTTTTATTTTTCAGACGAGACTTTGTGTACAAGCATTTTTTTTTCTCTTTTTTCAATTTTCTATTTTAACCAGTGTTTCTGTTTTTGTTTGTCTTGTTCATTTGTCTATGTTTGTGTGTTATAATGTTTAACTTCCACTTCTCGTTTTATTTTTTTATTCAATTGTTTTTGTACTTTTTATACTTTTCTTCAATCAAGAAGGAGGGAGGGACTTTTGGGGGAATATTTTTTTTTAATTTTTATTCTATTTTTTCTTTCTCTGTTTTCTCGAGATTCTTCTTCCTTCGGTTCATACTGTTTCTATTCTTTCGCGTCAATCTCCTCCTCCTCCTCCTCCTCCTCCTCCTCCTCCTCCTCCTCCTCCTCCTCCTCCTCCTCCTCCTCCTCCTCCTTCTTCTCCTCCTCCTCCTCTTTCCATTGTTTTACTTTGTTATTTTTTTTCCATCGTTACATACTCTCCGTAAGCGGATTACCTTTTTATTTTCTTGTCTCCATCTTCTAATTCTTTCTCTTATTCTCTTCCCTTTCCAGTTTATTTCTTCTTTTTATTCGTATTCTTCATCACCACCTCCTCCATCTCCTCCTCCTCCTCCTCCTCCTCCTTCTTCTCTTTCTCTCCCCTTTTATTTCCTTTGCTATCTTTCATACCCTCATCGTAAGTTCATATATTTTCTTTGTTTTCTTATACTACAGCTTCGGAATTCCGTTTTAATTTTCTTTGTGTCTGTTCTTCCTCGTCTTCTCCCTCCTCTTCCCCTTTCAATTCTCTCTCGTTCCTGTGTTCATACATACACTCTTGCCACGACTTCGATGTGAAATTAAGTGGGAGACAGCTCGTGGCACGCTTGGCACGATACCTTAGTGGCACAGTGCCTCTTTGAACTGACCGCCCCAGAAAACACCATCGCTGGTCGCCCTGACAAGGGGGACACTTTGGTGGAGATGGTGGAGGAGTGTTGTTGGGGTGTGTGGGGTGTATGTGTGATAATAATGGAGGGGAGAGGGTGAGGGTGAGGGTGATAGTGGAAGGTGGGAGGTGGAGGGTGATAGTGGAAGGTGGGAGGTGGAGGGTGATAGTGGAAGGTAGGGGGTAAGTATGGGGAGCGAGAATGAAGCGGTATTTATGGGAGTCAATGCAAGAGTGAGAGTGGGAGATAGTTTGGAGAGCAAGAGTGAGAGTGTAAGTTAATGTGTGTGTAGCCTGGTGACTGTTTGGTGGACGAAGTTGAAAGTGGTAGGGGAGTGAGGACGAGAGTGAAGACGTGAGAGAGTGAAAGTAAAGGGGGAGTTTGGGGACTGAAAGTGAGAGTAGAAGAGGGAATTTTGGGAGTGCAAATAATAATTGAAAGGAATAGGGAGTTGGGTAATTGGAACGAGAGGGCTGTATGAGTGAGTGGAAGGGAGGGGGAAGGGGAGGGGGAAGTGAGGGAGTGGGAGTAGGAATGGGAAATGGAGTAAGAGGGAGTTAGGATGGTAATTATACCAGAGCGGTCCCTCATTTTGCTGAATAAAATTTCCTGCCACGTTTAAAAAAAATCGAAAATTAAATAAGTTGGGAGGGGTAGTGAGGGAGGGGGAGGGGGAGGTTACTGCTACTTACTTGGGGGTGGGGAGGGGGATAGAAATTGACAAAAAATCATCGTAACATAGGAAGCTGTTCTTGTAGCTCAAGAGTGGCCAACCTTTTGCATACCATGCTTCAGCTTTTAAACATACGGTTTCAGGTACGTCATATATCTCCTGTGATCCCCCTTTACGGCTACTTCTTGTAGATATTATATAAAATATATATATGAAATTTTTACATGATAAAGATATTAAGTGAAAAAATTATCTGATAAAGCTAATCAATTTTTTTTACCTGGCTTAGTGAGACTTTTGAAGTTGTTTTGACTTCGCTAATTTTTTACTGGAGTTAAAGGAGTCACTGAGAACAGCAGTGTATTTCTTAAACTTGAATAAGTCTGTCGCAACCTCGTTTTGCTTTTAACCAGTTTCATGGATGAAAATATTTGTTCACATCTGTATTTTCTTAGTTCTGGGAAATTTTCAAATATAATTTTCAAAGATGAATTTGGCTTTAAATCAATAAGGTCCATTTGAATATTACTTGGTATCTTTATTATTTTTTGTTCACTAAATGAAAATGGGTTTATAAAGGCGAATATGCAGTCTTCTTCTTTGGGAAAATCATGAAAACGACTTTCGAATGACATACAGTAATTTGATTTTTTTCTGTATATTTTGCCAAATTACCATTATCAACAGTACAGTCACTGTTCTTAGTATGGAAATTGGGCCAAATCCTCATTATTCAAATGGGAGACGAACAATTTGAATTTCATCTTGAATGTATTGATGTCATTTACTAAGCTCGGAAATAATTTGCTCTTCCCCTGCAGTTTGAAATTTAGATCAATGAGATGGCTTGTAACATCAACTAAAAATGCCAAATCAAATAGCCTGTTGTTGTCACATAACAGGGTTTTTTCTCAGGTAGCTCATTTTTCTCTTAATTTTTTTTTTCTTCTAGTTTTCAAAATCTATTTAGTACCTGCCCTCTAGATTCCAAGTCTAACATTTCACAATATTCTCTGAATTCTCGTCTGTTTAATGCTCTTGCTTTAATTTTATTCACACATTTCATAACTGGTAACATAATATGCTGTGAATTTAATTTTTTTCTACACAATGATTCTTGGTGTATAATGTAGTGATATTTAAGGAGAGGACGATTTAAAAAGTTTTTAAGCAAAGAGATAGTCCAAGCAACTCTAGTGATCATTGACGAGGGTCCGTCAATACACACACTGATGAATTTACTAGACTCTGCAAAATTTTCTGGCATGATTTTACTTTGTAAAATATGTCTTATCCTCTTGATTTTTCGTAAAGCGACTCGAGACTGAGAAGTTCTTCAAAGGCACTGAAATTATCATAAATTCCTCGTATAATTATGCTTAATTGCGTTACATCACATGTCAGTTAATTCGTCCAACGCTAATGAAAATAAAGTGCAAGAATGCACAAGGTCTTTCAGTTCCAGAGAGACATTAATAAAAAGTTCCTCGATACGTCTCGTAACAGTCTGTTTTGATAGACCAATTTCATCTGCTTTCCTTTCAATGCTTTTTTCACCAAGACGTCTTGCAAATATCCGGAGGCAAGGCTTAACAATGTCTTCTTCATCAGATTTTTTTTTTTTTTTAGCGCCAAAGGAATTTCATGGGAGGCTTTTGTTATCGCCAACCTTTCATAACATCTTTTTTACAGATTTAGTAAATACGTTTTGTCTTCTGATTTCTTCCTTTTTCTTAGTAACATATTTTTTCCGAAACTCAGACCCAAGCACGAGCCTCATTTTTCCTTCAATTTCAGTCTGATGCTGTGATTTATAGTGTTTCTTAAAATCATGTCTTCAATTCTGTAAAGGAATGTGTTTACACACAATACACAACATTTTTTCTGACGGACCCGCTATAAATAGCAACTTATTTTCCTACTGCTCATTGAATTCATGCTTACCCTCACTTTCTGTCTTTCTTTTGCTCATTTTCTTTTGCAGTGTATGACTCTGCAATGGGTAACTGAAATATAAAAACAAGGATTAATTTTTCGAAAAGTACAAAACTGCAAATGTTCGGAAACAAAAAACAGAGCACAACTTCGCACAGACCGGACCGAGCCTCACTTATAAACCGACAGAAACGTGTGATACGTTTATTGAATAGTTACGCTTGTTACAGGACGATTGGAGCACTAAATTTCGTCTTTCCTAGTTTGATTAATGAACAACACTTTAAACTGAAAGCAGATGAATGTGAAGGAAGACGACATTTGCTAAAAAGAATGTGCACGAAATAAGAAAATCACTAAGAATAATGAGTAGGGCCCGCTTACTTTCTTATTATCACAAGGATGCAATGCGCCACTTCTAATCATGCAATGCACCACGGTTGGCGCATGCGCCGTAGGTTGACCACCCTTGAATTGTAGCTGCTTATCAGCTCGGAATGTTTAACTGAACAGGTGCTTGTGGGCAGTACGGTGTTGAACAGCTGTATATGGACAGGTGTTCACAAATATATCAGTCACGTGACTAAACAAATGTTCACGGTCAGTATCAGCCATGTGAACAAGACAGGTGTTGGTGTGAACGTTGAATAAACATATGTCTATTGGTATTAGAATGAAATACTGACACTATCGATTCTAAGGAGAGCTCCCTATCGGGTGAATAAGAATACCTGAAGAAATTAGGAATAAAATGATAAATCAAGAAATATGCATAGAAATGATTCAGATAGGCGAAGGGTGGGCGGGTTTTGCAGCCGAATAAAATCACTTGGGGTCAGTCAGAATAAATGTCATAAACTCCGAGGGAAACTTAGCCCATCCCCTTTGGTGGGGGATTTATTTGAACTGAATAAAATCACGGACCGACAGCAAAGAGCTTAGAAAGGCAGCTTTCAATTCACCACCTATATCATTAAAACGTTTGCAATGGCCACAATTTCTAGAAAAAAAAGTTTAATCTAGAGTGACACCTTGATGCAATACATCATTTGACAGAAAGAGGGAGGGAAGGGTGGAGGTGGTGAAGAGTGAAACGAGGAACAAATAACCAAATAACCAAATAAATGAATAAATAGATAAGTAAATAATAGATAAATACATAAACAAACGAAAGAGATCAAATGAAACATTTGCGAAGTGGAAAAATGCGCGACGGCCACTAAAAGCGACATCAAATCCGTGAGTGTAAATATTAGTGGATATTGACTTGGAAACTCGTCCTCAGTGTGGCCACAGTGAATGCCTGCACCACAGGCAATATCAGTTGGGGGGAGGGGGAGGATACTGCTACGTGAAAGAGAGGAAAAGGGGGTGGGAGAGGGAGAGAGAGAGAGAGGAGGAGGAGGAGGAGAGAGAGGGGGGAGAGGGGTCAGGTGGGGATTTCCTGTCACGAGAGAGGAAAAGAGAATGAGATCAGGGAGAGGAAGGATAGGGAGAAGGAGAGGAAGAAGGTGATAAAGAGGATGAGGGAGAGGGGAAGGGGAAAGAGGAGGAGGAAAGAGGGGGGAAGAAGAGGGATGGGTTGGGTGGCTCCCGTGATTGGAAAGAGAAGAGGAAGGAGAGATGGGAGACAGAGGAAAATATGAAAGTCAGAGTGAGAGATAGAGATACGGAAAACGAGGGGGAATGAATATTCATAAAAAAATAATTGGGAATGTTTTGAATAGAATTAATAATCACATTCCTAGGTCGTGTGTGTTTGTGTCTGTGTGTGACTCACAACCATGGTTTTGGATCACGTGTTGGATTTTGGTTGACTGCAATTACCCTCTCGGATGAGAGTTCAGAGCTCATATATGGTCCGAAGTATGGGTAATGCTGTGACCTTACACGTACATACACATACACGCACATACACACACACACACACACACACACACACACACACACACACACACACACACACACACACACACACACACACACACACACACACACACACACACACACACACACACACACACACACACACACACACACACACATACAACTCCTTTTTTCGATCTTTCTTTTCGTTCCAGTAATTCCCTTCTGTCCACTTTCGCTAAACCTCTATCCAGTTTGTATATCATTGTCATGTCACCTCTTCGTTCTTTCAAGTTGGGTTGTCTCAGTTTCTTCAATCTTTTATATTCTCTCGCCGCTGCTTATTCTAGTCTTTGCCTTGTGTGTGTGTGTGTGTGTGTGTGTGTGTGTGTGTGTGTGTGTGTGTGTGTGTGTGTGTGTGTGTGTGTGTGTGTGTGTGTGTGTGTGTGTGTGTGTGTGTGTGTGTGTGTGTGTGTGTGTGTGTGTGTGTGTGTGTGTGTGTGTGTGTGTGTGTGTGTGTGTGTGTGTGACTAAGTGTTGACCTTTTGTGAGATAAACTTTCTCCCCGAGCTTCCATCGCAGCTGCCAACAACCTTACTAACAACAACGACAAAAACATCGGCAATGACAACAACGACGACGCCAACAACGAGGACCGAATTCCTGGGGTCGGAAAAAGCCATCTTGTTGTTGTTGTTGTTGTTGTCCTTTCCAACCGATGCATTTCAACGGCCAAATACCTGCAGGATAATTTCGCCCTGACCTCGGAGGCTTACTGATCTCTCTCTCCCTCTCTCTCTCTCTCTCTCTCTCTCTCTCTCTCTCTCTCTCTCTCTCTCTCTCTCCTCTCCTCTCTCTCTGTCGCTCTCTCTCTCTCTCTCTCTCTCTCTCTCTCTCTCTCTCTCTCTCTCTCTCTCTCTCTCTCTCTCTCTCTCTCTCTCTCTCTCTCTCTCTCTCTCTCTCTCTCTCTCTCTCTCTCTCTCTCTCCTCTCTTTATCTCTCTATCTATCTATCTATCTATCTATTTCGCCCTCTACTTTGTCCTCTCATTCTCGCGAACTCCCTCATTTTCCCATCTCGCTTCCTCTATCTCTCTCTGTCCACCTACTCCTCCTCCACCTATTCCTCCTTTTCCTCCTCCTCCTCCTCTTCCTCCTCTTCCTCCTCCTCTTCCTCCTCCTACTCCTACTCCTCCTCCTCCCCGCCCCTCCTCATCTTACTCTTTCTCCCCCCTCTCGCTCTCACAACCACTACCACAGGTAGTTCAATCTATTGTCCTATACTGACATGGCCTCTTTCGGCAGAGGCGGTCCCTTTCCCTCCTCTTCCGTCATCTCCACCTTTTCATCCTCCTGTTCTTCCTTCTCTTCCTCCTGTTCTTCCTCCTGCTCTTTCTCCTGCTCTTCCTCTTGCTCCTCCTCCACCTCCTCCTCCTACTTCTACTAATTTCACTTTTACTCCTCCTGCTATTCCTCCTTCTTCTATTCCTAATTCTTCAAGTCCTCCTTCTTTTGCTCCTCCTACTCTTTTTCTTCCATTTCCTGCCCCTACTCCTTCATTTCCTTCTTTTTCTCCTCCACCCTTCATGCAACTTCTCCTCCTCTTCCTCCTCCTCCTCCTCCTCCTCCTCCTCCTCCTCCAATTCCTTCTCCTCCAATTATTTCTCCTCCTCCTCCTCCTCTTCCTCGTCCTCCTCCATCCTCCTCTTCTCCCCATACTTCTCCTTCTCCTCCTCCACCCTTCATACATATCCTCCTCCTCCTCCTCCTCCTCCTCCTCCAATTCCTTCTCCTCCAATTATTTCTCCTCCTCCTCCTCCTCCCCCTTCTCCTCCTCTTCCCCGTACTCCAGTTCCATATGTAGTGCAGTTTTCATTTGTATTGCCAGTGTCCTGCTTATGTAATAGGCACTCCTCCTCCCCACCTCCTCCTCCTTCACCACCACCTCTTTCTCCTCCTCCTCCTTCTCCACATCTTCCTCCTTCAACTTCCTCTTTCTGCTCCCCTACTTCAGCTTCCTCCTCCTCCTACTCCTCCTCCAATTTCCTTTTCCTCCTTCAACTTCTTCCTCCTCCCTCCCCTTCCTCCTCCTTCTCCTCCTCCTCCAACATCCCCCTCCTCCTCCAATTTCCTCCTTCTCTTCCACCTTCCCCTCTCCTCCTCCATATCCTCCTCCTCCTTCAACTTCCTCTTTCTCCTTCCTTCCTTCAATTTCTCCTCCTCCTCCTTCAACTTCCTCTTTCTCCTTCCCTCCTTTAACTTCCTCCTCCTCCTCCTCCTAATTATTCCTCTATGTTCTGCTCCTTTTTTCTTTTCTTAATTCTAACTTCTCCTACTCATCCTGCTGCATCCTGCTTCCTGTTCTTCCTCCCTTCTTCCCCTCCTCCTTCCTTTCCTCTGCCTCTTTTCCTCTTACTGCTCCCCCTTCTCCTACTTCTTCTCTTATTCCTCTTTTTCCTTCTCCTCTTCCTCTTACTACTTCTCTTCCTTCTCCATTCTCTTTCTCTTCCTTCCTTCGTCTCACGTTCTTCCCTTGCCCTCATTATACTTCCAGTTCATCCCCCCTATAATTCTCTTCCCTTCCTCCCCTCCCCTCCCCTCCCCTCCCCTTCCTCCCCTTTTTTCCCCAACTCCCTACTACCCCTTCCCTCCCCCTTCTTCCCTCCCCTATCTTTCCCTCCCTATAGCCCCTCGTTCACTCCTTCCCTCCCCTCCCTACACCCCTTCTCCCCCCTCGCTACACCCCTTCCCCTCCCCTCCTCCTCCTCCTCCTCCTTACAACACCTCCTCCCCCCCTCCCCGCCCTTCCTCCTCGTTCTCGGACAGAGCCGTTCCTCACGTTAGTCGAAGTCAGCAGCCCTGCGACGTCTCTTCACTCGCGGCGGCGGAGGCCTCTTGCTGTCTCCTTACCTACCTCGGGTCTCTTACAACTCCTCCGTTCCAGGGTTGCCTCTGCCTCTCTCTCTACCTCTCCCTATACCTCTCCGCCTCGCATCTCATTAAAAAAAAAAAAAAAAAAAAAAACTCTCTCTCTCTCTCTCTCTCTCTCTCTCTCTCTCTCTCTCTCTCTCTCTCTCTCTCTCTCTCTCTCTCTCTCTCTCTCTCTCTCTCTCTCTCTCTCTCTCTCTCTCTCTCTCTCTCTCTCGCATCTCATAAAAAATCCTCCCCCTCCCCCCTCCCCCCTCCCCTCGAACCACGCCTGCTCTACTCAGCAGCAAGCTAGGCTGCCGGCCAACCGGCCGCTTGGCCGGTTAGCTTGCTCGACTGCCGGCTAGATAACTGGCCGGTGTCTCCTACTTCACCTCCTCCTCCTCCTCCTGCTCTTCCTACTCCACTTCCTCCTCCATTTCCTCCTCTTTCTCCTCTTTCTCCTCCACCTCATCCTTCTCCTCCTGTTCTTCCTCGTCCTTCTACTCTTCCTCCTCTTCCTCCTCCTGCTCTTCCTCTTCCTCATGTCTTCCTCCTCCTTCTCCTCCTCCTCCTCCTCCTCCTCCTCCTCCTCCTCCTCCTCGTCCTCCTTCTCCGTGATCTACTGATCCTCCATCTCTTCATTCTCATTTACCTCTTCTTACTTCTTACTCTTATTTTTTATCTTCCTCTTTCTCTCCTTCCTCTTCATCTTCTTAAATTTATTCTCCCTCTTCCTCCATTTCCTCTTCTTCTCCCTCGTAATGTTTTTTCTCCTCTTGCTTCTCTTGTTCCTAGTCCTCTTTACTCCTCTTTATCTTACTCTTCATCTTCCTTTTCTTCTTCCTCTTCTTCATCCTCTTCTTCTTCTTCATCTTCTTGCCCTTAATACTTTTCATTCTGATCCTATTCTTTATGTTATTCCTCTCGTTCTATCATTTCTCCTCTCTTCGTCCTCCTCTCTTCGTCCTTCTCTCTTTGTCCTCTCCTGGTCGTCCTCTCTTCGTTCCTTCGTCCTCCCCCTCTGCATTCTTCTTTTCCTCGTCACTTACTTCACTTCCTCCTCTTCCTCCTCCTCCTCCTCCTCCTCCTCCTCTCTTTCTGGTCTTTCCCCTTCTCCCCTTTCCCCTCCCCCCTCACTGCAACGACCATAGAGAGGGGGGTGGGTGGGGGGAGGGAGGGAAGGGAAGGGGAGGGAGGGGGTGGAGGTGGGGAAGCCTTGTTTGACCTTAAAGTCTTCGCCTTTTTCTCTTATCTCGTACCCGCAAGCCTTGCTCACCTTTCTCGCTCCTCCTCCTTCCTCCTACCCCTCCTACCCCTCCTTCCCTTCCCTCCTTTCCCCCTTTCCCTCTTTCCCTCCTGTCCCTCTTTCCTTCCCCTCGTCCCCCTTCCTTTCTTCTCTCCCTCTTTCCTTCCTTCCTTCCTTCCTTCCTTCCTATCGTCCTTTCTTCCAATTCCTCCTCTCCATTGTTTTCTCACTGCCGCCTTATTTCCTCTCCTCCTTCTCTCCATCCTTCCCTCGCTCCTTTCCTTCTTTTTTTCGGTATATCTCTCCTTAAATCCTTCCCTCCTTACAACCTTTCCTCTTTCTCTCCTTCCTTATCGCCTTCCTTTCTTTTCTTCCCCTTCCTTCTTTCTTCCTTCATTTCTTCCCTCTTTCTTTTCATACCTCCTTCCCACCCTCCTTCCTTTCTTCCTTCCTTCCCTCTCTCCTCCTTTCTTTCCTTACTTCTTTCTTCCCTTCTTCCTTCCTTCTTTTTTCTTCCTTCCTTCCCTTCTTCCTTCCTTCCTTCCCTTCTTCCTTCCTTCCTTCCTTCCTTCCTTCCTTCCTTCCTTCCTTCCTCACTTCCTTCCTTCCTTCCTTCCTTCCTTCCTTCCTTCCTTCCTTCCTTCCTTCCTTCCTTCCCTCTATTCATTTCTTCTTTTTTTCTTCCTCCCTCCAATCATTTCTCCTTTCTCTCCTTCCTTCCTTCATTCTATTCCTTGTTCTTTCCCTCCTTTCCTCTATCCCTACTCCCCTCCCTCTCATTTTCCTTCCATCCTTCCCCTTCCCACCCTCTCTCCTTCTCTTCTTACTTCCCCATCTCCCCTTTCCTCCCCCACCTCTCACTTTCCCGTCCACATCACTTCCCTTCCCTCCCTCTCCCCCCTTCCCTCCCTACCCTCCACCCCTTCCTACCCTCCTCCCCTTCCTGCCCTCCTCCCCTCCCTGCCCTCCTCCCCTCCCTGCCCTCCTCCCCTCCCTGTCCTCATCCCCTCCATTCCACCCTTCCCCTTCCCTTCCCCTCCCTTCCCTCCTCCCCTCCTTCCTCCTGTCCTCCTCCCCTCCCTGCCCTCCTTCCCTCCCTGCCCTCCTCCCCTCTATTCCCCCTTCCCCTTCCCCCTCCCTCCTCCCCTCCCTTCCCCCCTTCCTCCTGTCCTCCTCCCCTACCTGCCCTCCTCCCTTCCCCTCCCTGTCCTCCTCCCCTCCATTCCCCCCTTCCCCTTCCCCCTCCCCTCCCCATCTCTTGTCCGCTTTCTGCTCTCTTTGCCTTTAGCCCGCTGAGCCTTCTGTCTCCTTTACTCTCTCCCCTTTTTCGTTTCCCCCCTCCCCTCTCCCCACTTTTTCTCCCCTCGACTAGATCAGTTCAGCCATTTTTTTTTATCCCCCCTTCCCCCTATTGGTACCCCGCGGTCCTTACTTTCTTATTTCCTTCCGTCCTTCCTTCCGTCCTTCCTTTCTTTCTTTTTTCCATCTTTATTTTTCTTTCTTTCTTCCTTCCCTCCTTCTTTCTTTTTTTCCTTCTTTATTTACTTTCTTATTTCCTTCCGTCCTTCCTTTCTTCCTTCTTTCTTTCTTTTTTCCATCTTTATTTTTCTTTCTTCCTTCCTTCTTTCTTTCCTTCTTTATTTCTTTTTTCCTTCGTCCCCTTCTTCCTTCTCTTTATCCTTCCTTTCCAGCATTCTTTCCTTCTACTCTTCCTTTCTTCCTTGCTTTCTAATTTATTTCTTTTCTTTCTTCTTTCGTATTTCTTTATTCATCTCTTCATTCTTTCTTCATTTATTTCTTAACTTCTTTCTCTCCTTCCTTCGTTTTTTTCTTCCTTCTCGCTATCCTTCCTTCCCTGCATTCTTTCCTTCTTACCTTTCTTTTCTCTTTTTTCCTTCCTTATTTATTCCTTTATTTTCTTTCTTTTTTCCTTCATTCCATCACTCCTTCTCTCCATACTTCCTTTCTCCCTTCTTTCCTTATTTTCTCTCTTCCTTCTTTGCTTACTTTTATTTCTTACTTCCTATCACACTTTCTTTCATTATACTTATCTTCCTTCCTTCCTTCTTTCCTTCCATCCTTCATTCTTTCTCTCCATCCTTTTCTTCCTTTCTTTTCTTCCTTCCTTCCTTCCTTACTTCCTTCCTTTCATTCCTACCTTCTTTCCTTCCTTCCTTCCTTCCTTTCTTTCCTTTCTTCCTTCCTTCTTTCCTTCCTTCCTTCCCTCCTTTCTTCCTTCTTTCCTTCCTTCCTTCCTTCCTTCCTTCCTTCCTTCTTTCTTTCATTCCTTCCTTCCTTCCTTCCTTCCTTCCTTCCTATCACACTTTCTTTCAATATACCTATCGTCCTTTCTTCCTTCTCTCCATCATTTTCTTCCTTTTCTTCCTTCTTTCCTCCCATACTTCCTCCTCTCCATCCTTTTCTTCCTTCCTTCCTTCTCACATTCCTGCCTTCCCTCCTTTGCTCCTTCGTTTTGTTTTCCTTTCTGTCCCTCACATTTCCTTTCATATATCTCTTTATTCTTTCTCTCTTTCTCTCTTTTATTCATTTCCTACCTTCCACTTCCTCTCCTACCACACAAGTAAACTTCTCCACCCCTTCCTCCTCCTCCTCTTCCTCCGCCTCTTCCTCCTCCTTTGTTCCTTATCCCTTTTCCTCCTCCTCCTCCTCCTTCTCCTCCTCCTCCTCCTCCTCCTTCTCCTCCTCCTCCTCCTCCTCCTCCTCCTCCTTTTCCCTACTCCGTCCTCCCTCTTTCCTTCTCCCTCTTTTCTTCTCCCTCACCCCTCCCTCCACGTCCCTCCCCACTCCCTCCCCCCTCGTTCCTCCCCCCTCGTCCCTACCCCCTTGTCTCTCCTCTCTCGTCCCTCGTCACTCGCCCCTCCTCCTCCCTCCTCTCTCCTTCTCCTCCTCCCTCGCCCCACCTCCTTTCTCCTCTCTCCTTCTCCTCACTCATCCCTCCTCCTTCCTCGTTCCTCTTTCTCCTCCCTCGTCCCTCCTCCTCCCTCGTCCCTCTTCCTCCTTCGTCTCTCCTTCTCCTCACTCGTCCCCCCTCCTCCCTCGTCCCTCTTCCTTCCTCGTCACTCTTCCTCCCTCGTCTCTCCATCTCCTCACTCGTCCCTCCTCCTCCTTCCTCGTCCCTCCTCCTCCTTCCTCGTCCCTCCTCCTCCCTCGTCTTGCTCTTGTTCCTCTTCTTCTCTCTCGTGCAGCAGCCCTACCTATCCCCTCTTTACCTTTCCCCTGACTTTTGCTCTCTCATCCATCATCATTTTTATTTATTTCTTTGTTCTTCCCATACCTTCCTCCTCCCATTTCTCCTCCTCCATTTCTTCGGCTTCCACTTCTTCCTTTGTATTTCTCCTGCGCCTCCTGTCCTCCTCATATTCTTCCTTTTCCTCCTTCTCTACCTCTACCTCCTGCTTTTTTATTCCTCATCCTAATCTTCCTCCTCCTCATACTCTTCTTCCTGTCCTTGCTCCTGCTCCGCCTCCTCCTCCTCCTCCTCCTCCTCCTCCTCCTCCTCCTCCTCCTCCTCCTCCTCCTCCTCCTTCTCCTCCTCATACTCTTCTTTCTGTCCTTGCTCCAGCTCCGCCGCCTCCTCCTCCTCCTCCTCCTCCTCCTCCTCCTCCTCCTCCTCCTACTCCTTCTCTTCTTCCTCCTCTTCTTCCTCCTCATCCTGTTGCTCCTCTCCTTCCTCCTCCTCTTCCTGAAGCTCCTCCTCTTCCTCATGCTCCTCCTCTTCCTCCTTCTCGTCCTCTTCCATCTCTTGCTCCTCCTCCTCCTCCTCCTCTTCCTCCTCCTCATCCTGTTGCTCCTCTCCTTCCTCCTCCTCTTCCTGTAGCTCCTCTTCTTCTTCATACTTCTCTTCCTCTTTCTCGTCCTCTTCCATCTCTTGCTGCTCCTCCTCCTCCTCCTCTTCCTCCTCCTCATCCTGTTGCTCCTCTCCTTCCTCCTCCTCTTCCTGTAGCTCCTCTTCTTCCTCATACTTCTCTTCCTCTTTCTCGTCCTCTTCCATCTCTTGCTGCTCCTCCTCCTCCTCCTCCTCTTCCTCCTCCTCATCCTGTTGCTCCTCTCCTTCCTCCTCCTCTTCCTGAACCTCCTCTTCTTCCTCATGCTCCTCCTCTTCCTCTTTCTCGTCCTTTTCCACCTCTTCCTACTCCTCTTCCTCCTCCTCCTCTTCCTCCTCTTCCTGTTGTTCCTCTTCTTCCTCCTCTTCTTCCCCATGCTCCTCCTCTTCCTCCTCCTCCTCCTCGTCCTCTTCCATCTCTTGCTCCTCCTCCTCCTTCATCTTTCCCCGCTACACCTCCTGCTGCTCCTCTTTTTCTTCCTTCTACTCCTCCTCCTCCTTCTCCTCCTCCTCATTTTCCTCCACATCTTCCTCCTCGTCCCTCCGCAATATATCGTTACCCTACATTTCTCCAGATCTCACCTCCACCATCTCTCATCATATATCTTTTTTTATTAATTTTTTCTTATCTGACCTTCCAAATCACCTTATATTCCTCTTTCCCCTCTTCCTCCTCCTTTTTTCCCTCTTCATCCTGCTGTTTCTCCCCCTCCTTCTAATCCTACTCTACTCCTACCCCTACTCCTACTTCTACTCATGCTCTTGCGCCTGATCCTACTTTTGCTCTCCATACACTTCTCCCTCACCTCCTTCCTTTCCTCCTCTTCCTCCTCTTCCTCCTCCTCCTCCTCTTCCTCCTCCTCCTCCTTCTCTTCCTTTTCATCTCACTTTTGATCCTTCTATCCTTACTTATACCCCCTTTCGTCCTCTTCCTCCTCCTCTTCTCCCTACTACTACTACTACTGTTTGTCTTCGTCCTGCTCCTCATTTTCCTCTTCTTCTTCCTCGTCCTTCTCCTCCTTCTCCATCTCCTCCTCCTCCTCCTCATCCTTATCCTCGTCTTCGTCCTCCTTCTCCTCGTCCTCCTTTTACTCCTCCTTCTCCTCGTCTTCCCCGTTCTCTTCCTTCTTCCCCACCATCTTTCCCTCCTCCTCCGCGTCTTCCTCCTCCCTCCACACCCCTTTGATCAATGGCAAATGGGGAAAGACAGTCGATCATGCATATTCATGCCGCGTTTGTTTTACAGCTGTTTGCAAGGCTGGGTGGGGGCGTTGGGGGGGGGGGCATGATGGAGGGGGGGGCGGGACCTTAATGGCATTCTGTCGAAGGCGTTGGTGGCTTCCCCCTTCAGTAGGGTGACGGCCAAGACTATTATGAATATCTATTCTTCTGTCCAATAAAAATCCTTCGACAACCTATCTTTCCCCCTTTGTTAATTTTTTTTCTTCTTTCCTCTCTCTTTTTCTTCTTCTTTTCTTCTCCTTATTCTTTTTCTTCCTCTTCTTCTTCTTCTTCTTCTTCATCTTATTCGATGAAGAAAGCCTAATCGTGGATTTTTATGTAATCGTA
>NC_134802.1:23687555-23690055 GCF_046742065.1 Oratosquilla oratoria
TGCAAGAACATCACGTTTCAGATTACGCCAACAGCGAAGAAAAAAGTCTACAAAGAGATCTAACTAAATAAAAGTAAAAGTCTATATTAAAAGCGAAGGTACTAATAATGCTCTAACCCATACAAAGGCTACCTTTGCCCTTTGTGCTTGCACAACCAAGGCAGGTAGAAGCCATCTGGGCCTGAGGTAGTTAAGGTCTCGTCCGACAGATCTTCAATTTGCTTCTTGTTTCTGTTCTTGTCCGAAGATGAAAAGAGTGGACGCAAAAATATTGTTTCGGGATTTTTGGTTATGCTGTACCTTTTTATTTCATTTTATTTTATTTTATTTTTTTGTCGTTTTTCATTTTGGTTCGTTTTGTTTTCTCATTCCTCTCCGCCAATGACACGGGAGCGACAACAATGACCGTTCCCCTCTGCACAAATGAAAGAAGAAGAAAAAGAAAAAAATATTAAAAAGAAATCACGAAAAAAATAGTTCATACATGATTACATTTTTTAAAGTAATAATAATGAAAAAAACTGACCAAACTCCTTTCCGTTCCTGTAATTAGAAAAGTTGTTCAGTAAATCATTTCGGCTCATTTTTGCTTCGGTACACAAGTGACTTCGACTTTATTGTTCTTACAAATTATATTTTCAAGTTAGGCGAGGTCAGATTAGGTCAGGTAAAGTGAGGGGAGGTCACGTAAAGTCAGATGAAGTCAAGTTAGGTCACCTTGGGTCAGGGTAGGTCAAATGAAGTCAGGTTAGGACAGATTAGGTTAGGTGAGGTGAAATGAGGATAAATTAAGTCAGGATAGGTCAACTTGGGTCAGGTTGGGTAAAATAAAGCCAGGTTAGGACAAATTAGGTTAGGTGAGGTGAGATGAGGTTAAATTTAGTCAGGCTAAGATAGACTACGTTAGGTTATGTCAGGTTAAGTCAGGTGAGGTAAGGTCAGATTAAATCATATTCGATCAGATTAGATCACATTGGGTCAGACTAGGTTAGGCTGTGTTACGTTACGTCATCATCTTGGGTACCAAGAAAGTGACACGAACACAAATAAAATCAACTGGCAGCAATCTTTATAAATGGAAAAAGACCGTCCGGTACGTAAGGGATTAATGGAGACAGGCAAAGCCATTCACTGGCGAATGGACGCCATGGATATGAATAAAATCGCCTGGCGGCAGATGGAGAAAGAGGAAAAATACCACCTGGTACGGAAGGGATTGGTACGAGGTACACAGGGTTAACATGACTTTAGTTGGTGATTGTACTAGTTCGGTATTCTTAACCACTTCAGCTGAAGAACATCGTCTGGGGAGGATACATTCACTACTGAATAAAATCACCTGACGTCAGTTTGATAATATACATTCAAAAATCTAAACCAATTTATTATTATTTCGAGTTCTAGTAGGGGAGGGGCCGGACAACCACTAATCTGAATAAAATCACTTGACGGCATATAGAATAAAAATCCAGTAAACACTCCCTTACGGCCTGGGAGTGATGCTGGCCTAGTTTCGAAGGTGTAAAACAGGACGCCGCACCGACCCCGCGACGCTTCTTGGCTTATCCTTATCTCTTATCTGCAATCACGGGCCACTTCGACTTCCGGTGAGTTGCACGCAAGCGGCTCCCTCCAGATCTCCCGGATGCGGTGTAGGCTATCTGGGACTGAGTCTTAAGCTTGTTGCTTTGACCTTCTTCGCTACCGGAGGCAAGATGGGGTTTCTTTAGATGAATAAAATCGTCTAGCGTTGGGGACTATCGACTAAAGTCGGAGATTTTTTTTTTTTTTTTTTTTTTTTACTGGGAGAAGGTTTGATCCTTAACTGAGAGAAGTTGTCTGTTGGCAAATAAAATTATTAACTCAAGTTGGAAGATAAGTTTTCATTTATTCATGTACATTTATTTATTTACTTTTCATTTATTTATTTACTTGTTATTTATCTATTCATTTATCCATTCATCCATCTTTTGCAACTCGAATGATTATGGAAGGTTCCCTCAACTGAATGAAATCATCTGACGACAGATAGAATAATTGACTAAAGTTGAATATGAAGGAGAAGGATGAATCTTCTTGTATAAGAGTGTTAAGGGTGGGGTTGGGGTTTCCCTCAGCTGAATAAATTCCCATGTCGGCTGTTAAAACAATCAAATGAAGATGGATATAGCTAGAATAGCTCTGGTAAGCGAGGGGTTAAGGTTTCGAGTAATCTTGGAGTTAAAATTTTCCCAAATTTTGACCTAATGGTTTCATAAATATTAACTGGGTAGTAAATGTATTTTATGTATATACTTAGCACACATACACACACACACACACACACACACACACACACACACACACACACACACACACACACACACATATATATATATATATATATATCAATAAAAAAATGTAGTAGCACATTTGTAAATAATAATCACGAAGAACCCACAGTCGGAATAAAAGGAAACTTAGAAGAAAGTATAATTTCTATATTTCGGCTAATAGCTAT
>NC_134802.1:23700055-23702555 GCF_046742065.1 Oratosquilla oratoria
ATATATACATATATATATATATATATATATATATATATATATATATATATATATATATATATTGTTAATTTTTAACTTCTGTTACCACTCTTCTGTTATGACAACTCTCCGCCTTGCTTTGGCGGAATATTGTCCTCGTGGATAGAAGCGCTGGATATCGGTGACAGAAGACACTCGTCCTCCTCCTTCTCATTTGTTCTGTTTTCTTTTACCCTTCTGCATATTTCTCTTTCTCTCTTTCTCTCTCCCTCTCTCTCTCTCTCTCTCTCTCTCTCTCTCTCTCTCTCTCTCTCTCTCTCTCTCTCTCTCTCTCTCTCTCTCTCTCTCTCTCTCTCTCTCTCACTCTTTCTCTCTCACTCTTTCTATCTGCATCTGTCTCTCTCTCTTGCTATGTATCTTTTTCTTCATCTTACTCTTTCTCTATTTATAATTCTCCTTATCTTCCTCTTTATCGTCTCTCTCTCTCTCTCTCTCTCTCTATATATATATATATATATATATACATATATATATATACATACATATATACATATATATGTATACATATACATATATATGTTTCTTTGTGTATCTTTTTCTTTGTCTTTTTCTTTCTCTCTCTCTCTCTCTCTCTCTCTCTCTCTCTCTCTCTCTCTCTCTCTCTCTCTCTCTCTCTCTCTCTCTCTCTCTCTCTCTCTCTCTCTCTCTCTCTCTCTCTCTCTCTCTCTCTCTCTCTCTCTCTCTCTCTCTCTCTCTCTCTCTCTCTCTCTCTCTCTCTCTCTCTCTCTCTCTCTCTCTCTCCATTCCTTCCTCTACCCTTCCCCCTTCCTCCCTTCCTTCTTCCTTTCCCTCCCTCTCTCCTTTCTCTCCCTACCTCCGTCTCTCCAACTCTGTCTTTCTCCCCACCTCTCTCTCCCTCCTCTTCCTCCTCTTCTTCTCCTCGTCTCCCCATCTAAGCCTCCCTCTCCCTCTTTCCCTTGCTCTGTGTATTTCTCCCTCTTTGTGTATTTCATTTCGTCCCCTTCCCACTTCTTCCCCTCTCTACTCCCCATTTTTTCTCTTCACCTTAATTTCCCCCATTCTCCCTCATCATTCCTCTCCCTCTGTTCCTCCTCTTATTCACATTCTTCTCTCTTTTTCCCTCTCTTTGTCTCTCCTCTCCAACCTCTTCCATTTAGGGCCCAGATATTTCATTTATGTGAGGAATTATCTGCCTAACTCGGCCTAAGCAAGTTAAAACCTTTTATCGTGAACGCAATTTCCTTTATCAGGGGGCGGGTCTGTTTGTTGGACACAGATAGTACGTATTTTCACGTGCGTGTATCTGTGTGTGTGTGTGTGTGTGTGTGTGTGTGTGTGTGTGTGTGTGTGTGTGTGTGTGTGTGTGTGTTGGCGTGCGATTTTTTTTTTCTTGAGACGTTTTCACATTAATTGCCAATTCCTTTGGCTCACTCGACGGTATCTTCCATTCGTGTAAAATAAATATTTAGAATAAAAATTGAAAGGAATTTTGTGATACATCACATTTGAATTCCTTACCCAATCTCCTGAAATATGAAATACATTGTACTACTTTAAACTTTAGTATCAATATGTACTCTTGTGAATTGTTGCATATTGTAAAGCGATTCGTTACTGAATTACGTTCAAGCTTGGGTTTCAAGTCATGAACAAATATATAGATAATTAAACAAATAAATGAAATATGAATAAGTAAGCAGGTAAATAAATGAATAGAAATAGAATAGTATAGTTATATTTCTACTTGGCAACTCATCCCTCATGACTGATGCGTTTCAAAATGGCGAGACTAAAGACTTGAGATTGAGGCTTCATCGTCTTGAAGAAAACTAAATGAAATTTTTAGGATCTCAGGAAGGTCTGGGTTTTCTGTTGCCATCTGAGTAAGAAAAGTTCTTTCAAAGAAGTCTCACCAGAATCTTAAGACCTTGAGACTTTGTTTTTGGAGAAGACCAGAAGGGTGCCATTACGGGCAGAAGAGGGTCTTGGAAGAGTAAGAGGTCTCATTACATCCGTGAGACTACATTGTCTTGTAGAAGACCATAGAGGGGTTTCAGGGTCTTAAGGAAACAAGGTGTGTCTCGTTCCTTCTCTTCCAGACGAGGATCTTGCAAAGGGGTTTCATTAAATCCATGAGACTTCCGGGTCTTGCAGAAACCAGAGACGAGTCTCAGAGACACAAGAAGACTGGTAGTGCGTAAGGGTTGGGAGGAGGGGGGGGGGGAAGGGGAGGGGCAGGAGGAGGGAAAGGGGAAGGGTAAGGGGAAGGCTGTGTGTCAATTACCATTCCATCCCTACCCCTCCCCCCAAAAAAAAATCTTTCAAAACACACAGGAAGAAAAAATTAAAACCAAAACGTGAGACTACGAAACTTCATCCTCATACAGGAATCCATCTCTCTACATACCAAAAAGACCTCTGATAAGGAGGTCACCATTTCAAGAAGGCGGCCCCCCTAAATCTTTTGAGACTTCGAGACTTCCTTGGTCTAGTGCAGAAG
>NC_134802.1:23715055-23717555 GCF_046742065.1 Oratosquilla oratoria
TTAATGAGGCCGTTAGTCTCACATAAACAGATGCAAATGTGGCGGGTAATCTAAACAATTAGGCACGCTCGAGGTGGCGAAAAGTTGGCAACAGCTTTGGGGGGTGGGAGATGAGAACTCTTCCCCCCACCTCAAAAAAAAAAAAAAAAAAAAAAAAAGGAATTGTCTCTTCTGGCCTGTCCTCTGCTGTAGGAAGTTTGTTTGTAAACGCAGGTTGTGGGGGAGGGGGAAGTTGAACACGGAGGGGATCTGGTCCAAAGGGGTGTATCCTTGTTCTAGAATAGAACAAGCTGAGGACGAGGCGGACAAAGTGGAGAGACAGCGAGTTGAGGCTTAGACATTGTGCGTACTCCTACCTGGGTTGTAAGTTATTCTTGGGGCAAGGGAGGAGGGAGACCTGCAGAGTGGAGATTCGTAGACAAGAAGAAGAAGAATCAGAAATTTTGATTTATTTTTCGGGTTTTGGTTTTGAAGACGTACGCTGCTCTCCGTGGTCAAAATCCCTCTCGAATTACTTATTTTCTTTTTTTGTAATTTGGGTTTCAGGGTCCTACTCTCGCTCTGAAATTCAGCTGGAAATGTAACGAAGCGAATCTGTGAATGGAAAAAGAGTTCGGATTTTTTTTTTTTATGGTTTCCAGAAGAGGGGAGCATGAGCGAAGGGGAGGACGAGGGGAGGGTGAGAAGTCCTTCCACCTCATTTGAGTAAAATTGCCTGGCGGAAGCCAGAACAAACGAAAAATTAATAAGGATTATGTTCCACAAACTGAATGTAGACGCTAGGTGAATAACAACAAATGTATTTGGACCGATTTGGGAGAGCGAGAAGATGTCAGGTAAGGAATGCAGGCAGGCTACCTGGCCAGGGTCGATCTGATGCAGAAATCTATTTGCGGACACCAGAACTAACCCATGTCATATGAGAATTATGCAAACATGCCTTCCCTTGTGACATAAATGGAGTTTTGTTGACTAAAAAGTAATTTTAATGAGGAGGGAACTGTTGTGTAAGGAAATGTGTCAAACACTTCACGACTGAAAATATGTTTACATATCTTTCATGTCGTGGAACAGGTTTCAGTGTTCACAACAGATGATTTATTAAAATAAAGAAGCAAAATAGATAAGTGAATAAATAGACAAAGATAGACAGATAAATAAAAAGTGGAATAATTGTAAAACAAATTAAAGTGATAAAATATAAGATAATAAATAAGATAAAGTAGAACAATATATAATAAAAATTAAAATCAGTAAACACTGAATAGATAAAGGGGACACGTCGACAAGACCAATGAGGTTATGTAGCGGGTGGGGATGGGGGAGGAGTTTGAGGTTATAGGTAGTGCAGATGAAGCCGTAGATTGAGAAGACAACGCGATGGTAGATCTGTAAACCTTTTTTTACCCGAGGCAAAAAAAAAAAAAAAAAACGTATAATATATGCGCACGAGGACAGTAGAGAAACAAAGGCGATTTTTTTTTTTTTTTTTTTTTTTTTTTTTTTGCGGGGGGAGCGGAGTCTCTTGTCTCAGGTGGGGAATGGGAAAGTATGTTTTTTTTTAGTCGAGGGGGGGGGAGAATTCTGGTTAGGAAACAATTGTACCCCAAAAAGAGTTGAAATTAGCGGATTCTTGTCTTTTCTTAATGGAGTTACGTGTATGGACACAGAGAAAAATGTGAACACATACATGCACATACTCGTTGCATATGTATATATTGACAAATACACACACTCGTATACTCGTGCACGCGCATGCATGCACACACACGCGCGCACACATACACACGCGCGCACCCACACACACACACGCGCGCACCCACATACACACACACACACACACACACACACACACACACACACACACACACACACACACACACACACACCTCTCATGGCGCTGTGGTTAGAGCTCTGGCCTGCCACTACGGAGGTCCGGGTTCGACTCTCGCCCGGGGCTGAAATAATATCAGTATTGCAGCGCTGAGGGTGTTACTCTTCAACTCTCGTGGGCGGGGAGTTGGGGGTGTGTGTGCGTGCAAGGTCATAGCATTACCCATAGATCGGACCTACGAGCTCTGAGCTCTCTTCCAGGAGGGAAATAGCTGTCGATCACGAGTCCAACACGTGATCCAAAGACCAAGTGAATACACACACACACACACACACACACACACACGCGCACACACATGCGCGCACCCCACACACACACACACACACACATACACATGCGCGTGCGCGACTCGATGGCGCAGTGGTAGAATTCCCGGCTGTCACTACGGCAGTCCGGGCTCGAATCCCGTTCAGGGCTGAAATATTTTCAGTATCGCTGGGCTGCGAGTCGTTACTTCAACTCTCGTGGGCTGGGAATTGGGTGTGTGTGTGTGCATGTAAGGTCACATCATTACCCATAGATCAGTCATATATGAGCTCTGAGCTGTCTTTCGGAAGGGAAATCGCCGTCGATCACGAGTCCAATAAGTGATCCAAGACCATGGTG
>NC_134802.1:23722555-23725055 GCF_046742065.1 Oratosquilla oratoria
TGTGTGTGCGCGTGTGTCTGTCTGTGTGTCTGTGTGTGTATCATTTACATTTATACCTATATTTATATTATATTCATATATTTATATATTCATATTTATATTTGTATACGCACGCACAAAGGCAGACAAACAAAGAAGCACGCTTGAAGTCACGAATCCGTCCTCTGACATTTGGTAGAGGTCGTGTAATTACACCCACACGTGTTAAAGATAATGTGCGAATAAGGTTGCATCTCTAACCACACAGGGACTTACACACACACACACACACACACACACACACACACACACACACACACACACACACACACACACACACACACACACACACACACACACACACACACACAGTGGTAGTGTTCGCGGCCGCCACTACGGGGGTCCGGGTTCGGTTCCAGCCCAGGGCTGAAATGGTTTCAGTATCACTGTGATGCGAGTCGTTACTCCAACTCTTGTGGGCGGGGAGTTTGGTGTGTGTGTGCGTGTAAGGTTACACCATTACCCACTGATCGGTCATATATGAGTTCTGAGCTCTCGTCTGGGAGGGAAATAGCTGTCAATCACAAGTCCAACACATGATCCAAGACCATGGTGAACACACACACACACACACACACACACATACACACACACACACACACACACACATACACACACACACACACACACACACGCACACACACACACACACACACACACACACACACACACACACACACACACACACACACACACACACACACACACACACACACACACATTCCCATGCTCACACGTTCATACACACCAAACACAAGCGCACACTTACGTGCACTCAAATGCAAGCACACCAATATTTGCACATAGATACATTTCACACTTTACACATGCACACAGAACATCACGCCTACTTGCACTAGAGGTACACAAGTATATTTTCACAAATACATGTACACACATGTGCACATACACACGCAATTAGATGCTATTCGAACACAAACATATGTACGCATGGTCATACACACACGCGCACACATACACACACACATGCGTGTGCGGACATTTTTTATATACATTATATATTTTGAGGTACATAAAATCACTAAGATATACTGAAACTCCAGAATCCAATACATCAATCCACCGAAGACATTTGGTCTGTGGAGAGAACTTCTCTTAACGAGATTGACTTTGCGTGCGAAGGAGATAATGTATCTCCTGCGACTTGTGATGTTTTCTCTCGCCTTTGGCTGTAGTTCTCTTTCGTCATCGAAGGGAAATGAATTTTTCGTCCTTTGTTGTGTTTTAATCTTGTGAGAAGAGGTCAAAGGTTAGGTCAGCACAACCATGAACACGTATGGACTGGGCGATGAGCGTCCACACGCGTGTACATGTGCACTTATAATGGTATACACACACGAGTATGAGTGTACGCATACACGTGCACGCACACATAAACACACACACACACACACACACACACACACACACACACACACACACACACACACACACACACACACACACACACACACACTCACACACACACACACAGACACAGAATTTTACGCACACACAAACATGGCTCGACGGTATGATGGTACCGCGTTGGACCGCTAATTCAACGAGCCGAATTCGAGTACCCCAGGTCTAAAAATCTAAGCATGACTGCACACACAAACACAGTCACACACACACATACATACACACACACACACACACACACACACACACACACACACACACACACACACACACACACACACACACACACACACACACACACACACACACACACACACACACACACACACACACACACACACTCGATAGCTCAGTTGGTAGAGTTCCTGGCCGTCACTACGGTGGTCCGGGTTCGATTCCCGCCCATGGCTGAAATAATTTCAGTATCGCTGAACTACGAGACCTTACCCCTACTCTCGTGGGCGGGGAGTTGGTGGCGTGTGTGCGTGTAAGGTCACAGCATTACCCATAGATCGGTCATATGAGGTCTGAGCTCTCTTCCGGGAGGAAAATAGTTATCGATCATGAGTCCAACACGTGATCCAAGACCATGGTGAATCATACACACACACACACACACACACACACACACACACACACACACACACACACACACACACACACACACACACACACACACACACACATACACACACACGCTTACAGACACAAAGCATTTGCACATGTAAAAATCTAATCTAATTGTCGATCACAGTGGTTCAGAATTTCAGTTCATTCGATTTTTTTTTCTTTTTATTTAGTTCGTAAATATTTTTTAACTTGAAGCTCCATTCATTTCGGGAAATTTTGAGACTTGTGCGATATCCCCCCTCCCCCCCCAAGTCTGCGCTTTTAGGAGAAAAGTTGTATAAACTTGTGAGACAATTTTCTAATATAGTTTTAATATTTAAAAGCAGTTTACCGGCAGCCTTCCTTCCTTGTCTTCTTCCTCCTCCGCCTTCTCAGGATTCTCCGCCTTGTCTTCCTTATCCTCCTT
>NC_134802.1:23730055-23735055 GCF_046742065.1 Oratosquilla oratoria
GGGGTTCTCCTTCCTCTTGTATTATGCGTTTAGTCGTGGAAATGTACAATTCTGATGGATTGTGAGTGAGTCCACAGGCGAGCAGGCAAGCAAGCAGGCAGGCAAGCAGGCAGGCAGGCAGGCAGGCAGGCAGGCAGGCAGGCAGGCAGGCAGGCAGGCAGGGAGGCTGGTGCATCCTATCAAGTAGACTGGTTCGTCCAGCCATCCAGACAGTCATCCATCAAGACATGGAAAGGTGGATACAAATAGACTCGTTTGAAGGTTGTAAGGCAGACACAGACATGCAGAATGATAGACAGATAGAAAGGTAGACAAGCACAGTAAAGCAGGCAAACAGGAAAATGAACATAGGCAGACAGACAGGCAGACAGACAGATAGACAGACAGACAGACAGACAGACAGACAGACAGACACAGACAGACAGATAAATATACATACAGACGGAGAAGCAGACACATATGTAAATACAGGCTGGCAGGTGCAGTTAAAGGCAGATAGACAAACAGCTGGGCAGGCACAGACATATAGATAGGTATGTAAACACATGCACATGCACCTACATGCACATGATACACACATGTACATACAAGATTCATCATACATACGCAACACACATACAGAACAAATGTACCACAACAAACGCAACGGAACAGGCGGTGCACAACATAGAGATGGAGGAGAGAGAGAGAGAGAGAGAGAGAGAGAGAGAGAGAGAGAGAGAGAGAGAGAGAGAGAGAGAGAGAGAGAGAGAGAGAGAGAGAGAGAGAGAGAGAGAGAGAGAGAGAGAGAGAAGAGAGAGAGAGAGAGAAGAGAGAGAGAGAGAGAGAGAGAGAGAGAGAGAGAGAGAAATAGAGAGAGAGAAGAGAGAGAGAGAGAGAGAGAGAGAGAGAGAGAGAGAGAGAGAAATAGAGAGAGAGAGAGAGAGAGAGAGAGAGAGAGAGAGAGATAGAGAGAGAGAGAGAGAGAGAGAGAGAGAGAGTGAGAGAGAGAGAGAGAGAGAGAGAGAGAGAGAGAGAGAGAGAGAGAGAGAAGAGAGAAAGGTAGATAGATTCTTCTCATCGTCTTAAGAAAGTAGTCAACAAAGATGTCTCATTTTTAGAGGCCCACAGCTTCTGCTGAGCCCTGAGCCCGTTCGAGCCACCTGAAGTCTGAAATGCATAGATGATGTCCGAATTTCTGAAAGATGCTTACATATGTTAAGATCAGAGGGAATTTTGAAAGCTTCATTTACTCTTCGGCTGGAGGGCGAGGGGTGGTCGTCGCTGTATTGAGACTATTAGAGAATTGTAGCCGCTACAAAGAGGACGTCCCCCTATATCCTCCTCCCTTCTCCCCTCCTCCTCCTCCTCCTCCACCTCTTTCCTCATCCCCCTCCCCTGCTAAAGGTCATTTGTTGAGTTGACAAGAGCGTGATCCAACCATCCATCCACCCATCCATCCATCCATCTATCCCTGTCGGTCTACTTTGGCAGCTCCTTCGAGGTCTATGTAATAGTCTCTTCTGCCGACTTACATTATCGTGGCGTTGAAGGCAAAACGGGTTCAAGATATTAAGTGATGTCGATGGTTGCAGAAAGATTCGTTCAGTTACGGCAGTTATTGAATGACGTGAGGGAAATAGTTTTGGAGTCGTGACAGCACTTTAAAGATACTAAGTGGTGTCGATGGTTTCAGAAAGATTCGGCCAGTGACAGCGTTTGCTGAGTTATATGAACGAAATGGTTGGCAAATCGATGACAACACTTCCTCACGTCAATGCCGTCAGACGACTCTTATTAATTTGGGGTCTCAACCAAACATTTAGAACTGAATAAAATTGTATGGCGCTACTTTCATCATATTCATAGTTGACTGTCTACTAATGGTTGAGGGTAAACGATTACATTCATCTGAGGTGGGGAACGCGGAGGAAGTGGGTGCGAGTCTCTTTGCTAAACGAGTTTAAATTATTGACCCATTTTAAACCTGGTGGCATACCTAGTGAGACTTAATCCCATTACTGAAGGAATCGAACCCACTGCATATCGATTAATTATATTTAAACATCAGTGATATTTTTGTGCATCCCATGTTGAATAGTAATTCACGATCTCACAGTTATTTAAGCCTCTCGGTCATTGTGATTGTTATTGTTTGAATAGCATCAGTGTATTAAAAAAATATTTTTTTGTTCTTAAATTGACGAAATTTATGAAATATATACACATTCGGTTGGAAGTGTTTAAATACAAAGAAGAGGTGCAGATGCCTCGATTAGGTTAGCTTAGGTTAGGTTGGGTTGGGTTAAGCAATCACTAGATAAAATTGAAAATCATTTACTGTGTGAGATATAATTTTGTTCAGACTATTTTCTTCAGCTGAGGATTGGCTTGAAGTTCAAAGTGGAAGGTTTCAGAAGCTATCGGGAGCTCCCAGAAGCTCCCAGAGGCTCCCATAAGCTGAAGAATCTCCCCTAGGAGATACTGACTTGCTGACTTTTTACTGTCAGCCCAACAGAGGCTATTTTATTATTAAGTAACGCATCGATCGGTGAGTCCTTGAGTATCTGGTGAAGGCCACTGTGGTGGTGGTGGAGGTGGTGGTAGTGGTGGAGGTGAAGGGGGAGAGAGGGAAGGAGAAAGGTGCTTGTCATGCAGGAGTCGGGAGGGGAAGGAAGCTTTTGTCTGTCTACTGCGTGTTTATTTATATTTTTTTGTTATTTAATTACCAATTTATTTATTCATTCATTTACTTATTTTGTTTATCAAATGTCTTTTGGGGACGGAGGGGCCCTGTTGGCTCTGAATGTTTTATATGTATTTGTTGTATCGTTTCTTTCTGATGCATATGTGTCCAGCGGCACCACACCTACCCACTATGCCTTAGGTTAATACTGTATTTCTCTTTGATTGTATTTCCCACTATTGTATCTTTTCCTGATATATTTAGATATTATCAGACGTAAACAATTATTTCATTTTTATCTTATTTTATTTGTATATAATTCAATTTATTTATGTTTATTTGTTTGTTTATTTGCTTGTTTATTGAGACATTTAGCTTTGCGCCAGAGATCTGCTACCAAAGTAACTGCTTCTATTGAAAGATCAGCTGTTGTGTATTGTTTTTGTGCAGCTGCTCCAGCAGCTTCATTGTTGTTCTCGCCATTGCTAACACAGGTACAGCTGCTGTCTTCTGGTTTTTTCTTGTGTGTATGAGTGTTTGTATGTGTGTGTGTGTGTGTGTGTGTGTGTGTGTGTGTGTGTGTGTGTGTGTGTGTGTGTGTGTGTGTGTGTGTGTGTGTATGTGTGTGTGTGTGTGTGTGTGTGTATGTGACTCACCTTGGTCTTTGGATCACGTGTTGGACTCGTGATCGACAGCTATTTCCCTCGCGGAGGAGAGCTCAGACCTCGTATGATCGATCTATGTGTGTGTGTGTGTGTGTGTGTGTGTGTGTGTGTGTGTGTGTGTGTGTGTGTGTGTGTGTCTGTGTGTGTGTGTGTATGTGTGTGTGTATGTAGAGGGTTGAAGGAGGATGAATATGTGTGAGTGAGTGTTCCAGTTCTCTGGAACCTTTGTCTATCGTACCAACATCTTGTAAGAAACAAATATATAACAATGTATACTCCCATTAGAGGAAAAAAGGTTCGCTTAGGCAAAGAACGTTTCAAAAAAAAAAAAAAAAAAGGGAAGAAGAAGAAGAGGAGGCAGGAGGGCTCAACGCTTCTGATGAGAAAAATTATCTGATGAGAGATAGAGCGGAGGTTCATCTTAGCTGAGACCGCTTAAACTCTTAAATAATCTTCTATATCTCCGGGTAATCTCCACCGGGCTGTAAGCTCTCCGACACTTGCATATATTACTTTTTAGTTGGGGCCTTCTTGCGCTTCGTAATTTCGTTAATTTTCTTCCAAAGATCTCGTCTCAGCTTCCGCAGACTCGCAGTAAAATTTCTTGAAGACTTTTTTTTTTCCATTTCATATTTCATCTTCTTAACTTTTAGAAATGTAATTTTTTTTCGTATTTTGAACTAAATTAAAAAAATGTTCTAATTTGTTTTTTCTTTTGTTTTTTAGTTTCCTTTATATTTTTTTATTTTATATATATATTTTTTCTTTTCTCGTTTTCATTATGACAAAATTTCTTAGTTTTCTTTTCAGTTTCTTTGTCTGTTGGTTTATTCGTTTATGTCTTTGTTCATATTTTTATTGTTTTTTCTATTTATTTACTTATTCATCTAGTTTCCTATCTATTTGCTTATTCATAAGCTTATAATCTACTCATTTATCTATTCTTCAGCACATTAGTTTATCTAATGCAAATTTTATTGAATACTCATTTATTCAGGTATCGGGTAAAGTTTTTAGCGTGCTAGTTTTTATTAAAAGACAGAACATCTCTCTTCCATCAAAAATGTGTTTTTGTTCGGGTTTGTAAGAACTTCTTCAGAGTTTGTCTCCCTGGTCCTCTGCGTTTACTTTTTTTTTAAATTTTTCATTTAGTTTTATTATTTCTTATTTCATTTCAAAGTCTGCTAACTTGAAATGAGTAGTTTTGATTTTACCCCCTTCCCATTTTCTTTCCATTTTCATATTTTCAAGTTTCCACGTAATGCATTTCACAGACGTTCGGGTTTGTATGAACCAATAGGAAAGCAGTGCTGCCAACCCTTACTAGCCAAAGACACCAATATTTACCTGACCGTAACTATGGGTGCGAGGTGTGGGGATGTTTGTATCCCTGGTTAAAAAAAAAAAAAAAAAAAAAAAAAACTTTTCGGTGGAATGTTGGTATTCTATATTGATAAAAAGGTAACTACATTTATCATATTCTATACTATTTACGTATCTATTTATCTATTTATCTATTCATACGTTTATTCAATTTATTTACTTATTTACTTGTTTATTTATTCATACATTTATTCATATGCACTTATTTATGTGTTTATTAATTTATTCATGTGTTTAGATAGCCAGGTCAAGTGGCAATCACTTGGATCTGTATCCTTGAGATCCGA
>NC_134802.1:23745055-23747555 GCF_046742065.1 Oratosquilla oratoria
TCCTTCGTAAATAAAATGTCTCGGGTTTGGTCCCCGTTGACTACCGGCAACGGTCACGTACCCTTACTGTCCAAGCACAGGGCGCAAAAGTGTAAAATATACATGCATACATACATATATACATACACGTTACACACACAAACGCGCACATATACATACATACACACATACATACACACATACATACACACATACATACACACACACACACACACACACACACACACACACACACACACACACACACACACACACACACACACACACACACACACACACACATACACACACACTCACACACACACACACACACACACACACACACACACACACACACACACACACACACACACACACACACACACACACACACATATATATATATATATATATATATATATATATATATATATAAAGAAACTTCTGATGTAAACTCTTCTTTTGTTTTTCCTGTGACGCAGCGGTGACGTAATTGCGGTTTGTGATAATGTATTTTGTAATTAATTTTTCATTTGGTTACAGACCTGTGTTGCAAGGTTGGCGTTTCATGACTTCTGCTTTAAATCCGCTGAAATTAGATTCCTGTGATTATAAACAACTGATTAGACGGAGGCATGGATGGGTGGATAGATGGGCGGATCGATGGATGGATGGGAATTCGCTCAGATGAATGAAAGCGACTGGAGGCAGCCAGAAGAAATACATTAAACATGATCGCCTTTGTTTATGAATAGAGAGAGAGAGAGAGAGAGAGAGAGAGAGAGAGAGAGAGAGAGAGAGAGAGAGAGAGAGAGGAAGGGAGAGAGAAAGAAAGTAGGAGAAAGATTAAGAGAAGAGAGAGAGAGAGAGAGAGAGAGAGAGAGAGAGAGAGAGAGAGAGAGAGAGAGAGAGAGAGAGAGAGAGAGAGAGAGAGAGAGAGAGAGAGAGAGAGAGAGAGAGAGAGAGAGAGAGAGAGAGAGAGTGAGAAGAGAGAGAGAGAAAGAGCGAGAGAGGGAGAGAGAGAGAGAAATATAGATTTATGAATATGTAGATCTATAAAGATATAAATTCATAAAGCTATAGAAAAAGGGAGAGTTAGAGAGACACAGAGATAGAGTGGATAGATTGGTAAAGGGTGAAAAAGAGACATATAGATAGAGATATATACAGAGAGATATGAAGAAATATATAGAAATAGAAAGAAAGAGAGATGTACATAGTGATAGATAGAAAGAGAGAGAAAAAATGGAGATATAGATGAACAGATAGACATTACCTGTTCTTAGATTGAAAAAAAAAATCTTAACTTTGCCACCGTGTTGACATCCTTTGTTGTCTATTCAATGTTTGTTCGTTAGCGTACGAACCATTGCCATAGACATAAAACGGCAGTAGTCTCGTTTATATTGTCATACGTATCGTTTTGCTATAAACAATATGGTAATGTAATGTCAACATAAACTTTAGGATCCGAGTGTATCTCTACTTCAATATCTGGTCTCTGTTCAGGTAAGGTGTGTGGACTGGTTTCTCTTAGGGGAATAAAAGCGCTTGGTTGCTGTTGGAATGAAAGGCTTATAAGGACAGTTAAAGGGTTGAAGAGTAGGTTAATAAGGTTGTTTTCTTCAATGAATGTTTATGTTTATACGTACGAACAAATATACACACACATAATCCCACATACGCACAAACACACACATACACACATACTAAAATACACACACTCACACACACACACACACACACACACACACACACACACACACACACACACACACACACACACACACACACACACACACACACACACACACACACACACACACACACACACACACACACACACACACACACACACACACACACACACACACACACACACACACACACACACACACACACACATATATATTATACACACACACACACACACACACACACACACACACACACACACACACACACACACACACACACACACACATATATATATATATATATATATATATATATATATATATAATGTGTGTGTATTTATATATGTATATATATATATATATATATATAAACATGTGTGTGTATATATATATGTATATATATATACATATATATAAACATGTATATATACATATACATATATGCGTATATACATTATATACATTATATATATATATATATATATATATATATATATATATATATATATATATATATATATAATATGGGAGTCCATATATATGCCTGTGTATCCGTGCGGGCGTGCTTGGCCATGAGGTCATGTGTTTGCTTGTATTTGTCTTGCAGGACATAAATAGTTGCTTTCAGCGCCTCGTATTAACTTTGCTTCCATAGATTTAACCGCCTTCTAGATTTTATCACGCTTTACTTTGAAACTGCTTACAAACTTGGAATTTACCACCTCCGCTGGGAGAGATTCCACTTTTCAATAGACGCGTTGGAAAGTTTTATTAATATTTTTTTCTTGTCCACATATTAAATGCTGTTTAGTTTAGTTTCTTGT
>NC_134802.1:23752555-23760055 GCF_046742065.1 Oratosquilla oratoria
GCACAAGGCCCGCGGGCAAGTAGGTGAATAGACAGATGGGGAGATGTACAGAAAGGCCAGGAGAGAGAGAGAGAGAGAGAGAGAGAGAGAGAGAGAGAGAGAGAGAGAGAGAGAGAGAGAGAGAGAGAGAGAGAGAGAGAGAGAGAGAGAGAGAGAGAGAGAGAGAGAGAGAGAGGAAGGGAAAGATTCAGACACAAATGGACAGATAGACGCATAGGCACCGGCAGGCATAAAGAAGCGCAAACAGATAAGGCAGATACAGAAGCAGACGAAAACACACACAATATACAGACAGACACAAATATACACAGACAGGTCCACAGAAATAGGGACCTACAGACACTGACACGGACATTATGATCGACTGTAGACTATCAGACCAATAAACTGACAGACAAACAGAGAGACAGACAGAAGAGTAGACATATATAGACAAACAGACAGACAGACAGATAGACAGACAGACAGACAGACAGACAGACAGACAGAGAGACAGACAGAGAGACATAGTGTCGGATAACGAAAAGAAGAGAAAAAATATATACCTTTGGCACTAATAACTCGTCCAATCGTATTTTTTTCAGATGAATCAAATCTAACTTCTGAAGAAACAGGTCTAAAGTCACGGCTTCGGCCGCAGCAAAGGTTCTGATGACTTCATCTCGTCACCTTTTGGGAGATCAGGTTAGTTGTTTGGTGGGAGGGAGGGGATGGAATGGGAGGGGGAGTGGAGGGGGGGAAAGAGGTCGAATCTGCTAAAGAAGGGAAAAGTTTGTTGGTCTTCCAGATGAAAGTTAGGTAAAGGAACGGTGGTGTCTCTCTTTCCTCTACAGAAGTTTTCTCAAGTTTCCGCAATAAATGGATAGTAGGAAGAAGTGGACGGTGATGGAAGCTTGAAGAGGGGCATCTTGCCTCATCAAAGAGAGAGAGAGAGAGAGAGAGAGAGAGAGAGAGAGAGAGAGAGAGAGAGAGAGAGAGAGAGAGAGAGAGAGAGAGAGAGAGAGAGAGAGAGAGAGAGAGAGAGAGAGAGAGAGAGAGAGAGAGAGAGAGAGAGAGAGAGAGAGAGAGAGAGAGAGAGAGAGAGAGAGATGGAGAGGAAGAGAGAGAGACACAGAGAGAGAGAGAGAGAGAGAGAGAGAGAGAGAGAGAGAGAGAGAGAGAGAGAGAGAGAGAGAGAGAGAGAGAGAGAGAGAGAGAGAGAGGAAGGGGAAAGAAAGAAAGAGAAAGAGAAAAGTAGGTATTAGTATCATATTGTTTTTTTGCCATTTAAGGACATTTCGCAAAGAAAGGAAAAGAGAGATAAAGGGAGAAACACTTAAAGTGATGATGATAAAAGTCCAGAGAAGGAAAAAAAAAGAATGGAAATGTGTTGCTCTTTACGGACAATTCTCTTGAAGAAATTTGCAAATGACGGAAGTAAACAAAGAATCTGGAGGAGGTGGGGGAGCGGGAGGGGAGGGGTTCGGGACTGGTGGCGGGATGAAGAATATACAGGGGTGGGCTGGGTAAGGAGGAGGTCGTACAGTCAAGGAAACAAGCTTTTCGAGGCTTTACTCGGCCCTATTTTCTTTAACCTGGCGAAGGTTTCCTTCATCGATGTTGCCAGATAGGTTGGTTTATGATTTCCGGATTTATCTGAATATACATATTCTTTTCCATGATTGTGATGCATGCATTTAATCAAAATTATTGCTCCAAGTATTGATATATATTTCGTTTTCTCTGTGCTGCCATCTGTGTCTACATCAAGAGAACACAGGAATAAATGGCGGCGCAGATGATGTATCATGTTATCTCGTCTGTGCCTCACAGAATACGCCTGATAAAGGATACAAATGGGATAGTAAAGCCTTGGTTTACTCGCCCCTTTGTAGAAATTATAACTTAACTCATTTCAAAGGCTGATTCTTTGCATACGGGCACGATGACAACGCCTCCTTAGGAACACAAGACAAAGGCCGGCTGGCCCTTTGTTGTGTTTATGCTTTGTAGGAATGATACACAATAATTCCGGATATTGCTCTGCAACTCTGCAACGTGCACCTTTGCAGGGAGAACGCCCGGATGCTAATTAACCGGGGCGAAGATGAACGGAATCCGGGGATGTCCCGGCGGAGGGAAAAGTGCCGGAATGAAATGCCGACAAGTGCCAACGACGCCCTCATCTTCTTGAGTTGCTATGACGCTTCCACTTCCCGGACGCTGCCTCTGTGTACCCGGAGACAGTGCCTTCTTCTCCTGTGTGTGTGTGTGTGTGTGTGTGTGTGTGTGTGTGTGTGTGTGTGTGTGTGTGTGTGTGTGTGTGTGTGTGTGTGTGTGTGTGTGTGTGAGAGTGTGTGTGTGTGTGAGTGTGTGTGTGTGTGTGTGTATGTGTGTGTGTATGTGTGTGTGTGTGTGTCTGTGTATCTATATCTGTATCTGTATCTGTTTATGTCTGTATCTATTTGTCTGTCTCCGTGTGCCTGTGTCTGTACCTTTGCATGTGTCTTTCTATCTTTGTCTGTGTCTTTGTTGGAAGAAGGTTGATCTTCTTCAGTTCCTCCTCATTTTCTACATTTCCTGTTACTCCTCCTCCTCTTCCTCCTCCTCTCATTCTCCCCCACTCCTTCTTCCCCGCTCCGTCTCCTTTTCCTCCTCATCTTCCTACTCATCGTTCTTCTCATTATTCTCCTCTTCATCCTATTCGTCCTCATCCTCTTCATCCTATTCATCCTCATCCTCTTCCTCCTCTTTCACCTTCCTTTTTTCTCCTTCAACTCTTCCTCTTCTTCCTCTAGACTCTCTTCCTCTTACTTTTCTTCCAAGTCCTCTTCTTCCTTTCCCTATTCATCTTCCTCATTCTCATCCACGCTCTCTTCTTCCTTCTCTTCTTCCTCCAAGTCCCCTTCCCTCCGTTATCTCATCTCTTTCTCCATTTTGTCAAAACCCCGACTCCTTGTAAATTCCTCTTCATTTTCCCTTTTCTTCCCCGTCCATCCGTCCATTCCTCTCGTCTCCCTTTTCTGACGTTATTACGTCACGCCAGTTTTACCACATTTTATCCTCAATTGAAGCCCTCCTCTACCTCCTCCCCTCATCTTCCTCCTCCTCCTCCTCCTCCTCCTCCTCCTCCTCCTCCTCATCATCATCATCATCATCATCATCATCTTCCCTCCTCCTACTTCTCCGCTTACAGCCCCCCCTCTCCCATTCTCCATTCTCTTCCCCCTCTGTCTTTGTTGAAGGTCCTCGTGGGGCCATTAAATAATATTCCAACTACTTTGGACAGTTTTCTTCGAGGGCCTATTATATTATCATACAGTGGCTTTTTCATTTAAGGGAGGGTGGGGGTAATATTGTCTCCCTACTTTCTCTCTGTTTTAGAAACTGCAATTCTTGTAACTTGGTCGAGCGTATTATTGGAACCGATTTTCTTTTTTGTCTGGAAGTTATTGGCTTGTAAACGAAGTCTACTTTAGGATAAGTAATATGGGAAGGAGTATCTCTCGTACACACACACACACACACACACACACACACACACACACACACACACACACACACACACACACACACACACACACACACACACACACACACAAATATATATATATATATAATATAATATGTATATACATATATGTACATATATATGTATGTATGTGTGCGTGTATGTGTGTACGTCTAAGTTCCAAAGCTCGATATAAGCCTTGTTTCTGCTATCATTACATTCTTCCTATGTTGCGCACATCCCTGATAATATACTGAAATATTTGAACAATAAAACTAGCTCCACGTGGCGCCATCTCTCTCGATATAAATATACCACAAGACAGTCAGCGACGTTAGGAACAAAGCTGAAGCTTATGACGTGCTGTTTGGGAACCACATCCGGAGGACAGATGTGACATTATCGTTGACGTGAAAGCGAAATGGAGATCTGACTTACGATGTGATAAGAGCATGAATGTGGGTACAGATGGGTAAGTGATTCAGGGCTCTGGTTCAGCTTAATGTGTATACAATCGTTTGTTGTTCGTCTGAAAAAAAATCCTGTTAAGGTATTTGGTGACCCACTCAGCACATGTGTTTTATATTGACGAATAAAGTGTTTGAGTTTTGCTCCATTTTAGGAAAGTTAATGGGATTTAGTCAAAGTTCGGTGTACAGTATTTGTCTATTGTACATTTTACTTCAATGACCGTGAAGCCTTGGCCTGGCGGACATACGCGCCTCAATCCCTCTGAAAGGTTTCGATGGTTACATTCTATAGATAAAAATCTCCAACTCTATTGACCTTCGACTCTCGGTATTGCTACAGTCCACGTTCAACAAGTATCTAGTCGGGAGTTCTTAGGCACTAAAGCTTTTTCGATTTGGGAGTGTTCTGTGTAAGTGTTGGAAGGGCAGTCTGAGGACGTGAACTGAATACAAAATACAAGGATACAATAGATTCATTTGGTCAGAACAAGAGTATGAATAAGTGTGTCTATGTACAATGCTTTTGTCTAAGCAATAGCGAAAAATAACTCAACCTTTTAAATTGTGTCTGTGTTAAATTCCCTCGCTAAGATGACTTCTACGCTGAAAGAAATCCTCTGATATCAACTAGAATAAAATTTCTAAATCATGTCACCTCAGCAGAGAAGTGATGAGTAAAATCGTCTGGAATGAACCAAAATGAAATCAACAAAGGAGATCACCGTACCAAAGGAGTGAATAAAATGAAAGTAAGAGTGTTTGTGTATAACAGACCCACGTAGTTACGGAATGAAATGTTGGTAACGCTTTCAAAATGGTTCGGACAAATGCATTTATTGCTGAATCACTTGAACAAAATGTTTTGTGAAACATGTGCTATATTTAATGTCGCGGCCCTGATTATTAACCGAAACATATTTTTTACAGCGATTAAGTGATGGTAGCTTTTCCAAAATAGTTTGAATGAAAGCGGTGATTATTGAATTACTCGAACGAAATGTTTTGTGAAATAGGTGCTATACTTTCTGTCGCCCCTGCTTATTAACTATAACTTGTATTTACAGGAACTTTTACCTACCTGAACGAGACGAAGTGATCTGAAATGCTAAGAGGAGAGCCACTCTCGAAAGATGACTCAAATTTTCCAGCCCATTTTCATTTCCAGACCGTTCCTCGCATAGAAAATGGGAAGTATGACGGACAGAGATGCATTTCGATATTCATGCGAGATTTCCACGTGATTGACTACGAGTGCGGGTGTGTGGACCAGGAACGTGCGCCTCGGCATCACGGAGGAATCACCAGGAAAGACGGTCAATGATTTGATTACAGTTTTACCTTTGTGTAAAAAAAAAAAAAAGTAATAATAATAATAATTGTGCCTAAGCAGCCAAGCAAAACGAAAGACTGTTGTTGTGTACAGAACAGTTGAAAGAATTTTATGTGTTATGATCATGGTTGTTAAGTATTTTGTATAATGGAAAGAGGAAACAGAGGTCACAGGAAGACATGTACTGTGATGGTGGGCAGTGGCAGCGATAGTCACGCCGATAGATGAAGACAGTGCCTAGGATATTTTTTATTTTCGAGAAAACTAAACTGTTCCCTTTTTTATATTTTCTCTAAGAAACAGAATTCCTCTTTTCTTTCCAAAAAGAAGAAGAAAAAACGCTGTATATAAAAAATAGATTTCACACATTTTTTATTTTTGAAAAGCAGACTTACTTCTACATTTTTTTGAAAAAGGGGGCATACTTCTTCTTCAAGAATGTGAGAAGACGAGGACCAGCTCCTCCGGGTTGTCGTTCGTGCCAAGACTTCCCCCCCCCCACCGCAAAATTCTGCCCATCGATCATCCCTCGACGCTCCCCAATGCTGGCCGTGGCTTTTTGTCTGGCGGTTGCCTTTGCGCATGAATGAAACAGTAACAGACAGGAGAGACAGAAGGAAAGAAAGATTTCCGTCCAATTCGGAATACGGGACTGAATCAACGTGGCGTCTTACCACTCTCCTTTCCCCCTTCATTCACCCAATGAAGATGTTGATAGAGTGGTAAAAGTGTTGTATATAAGAATATTAGTCTGTGTTATGGGCGGTGATTGAAAATTCAAGATGCTGATGAAGTGATAAAGAAGCGTTTTATATATACATATTATAAATAAGGTGATAGTCTGTGTTATGGGAATGATAGAGCATAAGAGAAAACACAGTGACCTTGATGACTTTGTGATACGTGTACGGCGTGACCTTGAATGTCAGTAAAAGTTGCAGTGGACATTTTACAAACAATTTAGATAATAAGATTGAAAATAGCGTTGATGATCAAAGACAAAAACAAAATGATAAGTGGATTTTACGTTTAGTTTTCTTTGGTTTCACAAACTAGAATAAGAAAAAATACGAAGTATCTAACTCTCTCAAATTCAGTTTCAGTTTGTTTCCTCCGAAGATAACGTTGTTAAACAAGAACAACATTAAAGTGACGAGTGAGTTGCGATTCCAGTTCTTCTAGTTTCCAATTCATGGCTGTTACAATGTAGAGTTTAGAAAAATATCTAGAATCTTAAGACCTAAGATCTAACTTTTGTACCATCATTTAAGTCTATACCGCCGAAGACGCGGACGGAAGAGAGAGAAAGAGAGAGAGAGAGAGAAAGAGGGAAAAGGAGGAAGAGGGAAGAGGAGGTAAAAAATTCTTAACACGCAGGAAATTTCTTCCCTTTTTCGACCGCCATATTGAAGGGGGAGACATAATCCGATTTTTCGGAGCGCGTGTCGAGGCTGATGACAACAGTGTCAGAAACCATGGCTCATGGTTCTTTGCTCTGGAAGGAAATAAACAAATTCCTTAACGAAGAAATATTGAGTGCGAGTCGTGTGTCTTTTGGTAAGCTTTCTCCGACTTGATTTATTCGAAAGGAAAAAAAAAATAAATGAAAGACTTGTTTACTGTTTTCATCTAATTAGCTTACTTGGCTTAACGTGAATGATCGTCTCTCTTTGGTACAACGAAGGCTCACAAAAATTCTTCGCGAAGAGTCATTTGAAAAGTCACCAATACTTGATCCTACGTGGAAGACTATTACGAGTGAACTAGCAAACTAGGAATCTCCTGAACGAGTTTCTTGAAGAGACCGCGAGAGAGATGACGCAACAATGCTCTCCGACTGCAACAGAATCGGGAGTACAATGAACACCCCCTGCAGGGACTTCGACACTCTCAGTCACACTGCCATACCCAGGGTCAATGGAGCTGTCCTCGAGGGCACCGGAGCGTCCATGTACACAACGGTCGCGTACAATGGCGCCCTTGGGAACACGGTTACCCTCGGGAGGCTCCCCAAGACCCGGGGAGGGGTCATGGGGAGACCTTCTCTCAGCCCCATGGCCCGGTCTTACCAAGACATCCGAGGAGCGATGGACAAGTTCGAGTGTTACGAAGCTTCCGAGACGTGTATTTGCACGCCGAGGGAACCCGAAGCGAGGGTTCTTCCGCATCTCCACGCGCATCCCATGGAGACGAGCGGGTACACCCCGCCC
>NC_134802.1:23767555-23770055 GCF_046742065.1 Oratosquilla oratoria
TTTACTTGTTTCTCTCAATCTACCGTGTACCTCCACCTCTATCCCTCTTTTTCTTGCCAAATGCGACCCTAAATACCTAAAGTTACCCACTTCCTTCAGCCTCTCTCTTTTTAAGACTTACTTCCAAATCACTGCCATCCTCTACCCTTGTATATCTCATCACCTTGCTTTTACCCACATTTATCTTAAATTTTCTCCTATCACATACCTTTCCAAACTCCGTCACTAACTCACTTAATCCCTCCTCTGACCCTGGAACAAGCGCTGTGTCGCCAGCAAACAAAAACTGGCACACCTCTCCTTTTTCTTCGTTATCTTTAACAATCTCCAGTCCCCTGCCCATTACACTCGGTTTTACCTCCCGAACTTCCACGTCCATGTACAGATTGAACAGCCATGGCGACATGACACAGCCCTGACGCAGGCCCATCTTTACCTAAAACCACTCGCTCTCTCCATTTCACATTCTAACAGAGGCTCTACCACTCTCGAAAAAATTATTGACTACCATTAACAGCTTTCTTTTAATCCCAAATCTACAAAACCTTTCACAGTGCCTTCCTGTCTATCCTGTCATAAGCCTTTTCCAAATCCATAAAGGCCCAAAAAGCATCCTTATCTTTTCTCAAAGCTTTCTCACATATCTGCCTTACCACAAAAAATTGATCCTCACAACCTATACCTTTCCTAAACACACACTGTTCCTCACCAATTACTCCCTCTCCTAATTCTTTCAATCAAAACCCTCCCATAAGCCTTCCCAACTACACTCAACAAACTGATTCCTATGAAACTGCTACATTTACATTTGTCTTCTTTTTCATTGTAAAGCGGAAATATACAGGCACTCCTCCAGTCCTCTGGAACTTTACCTTCCCTTAGACACAAATCATACAACCTCACTAGCCAGTCCACAGTTACTGTACCTCCTTTCTATAGACAGTCCGAATAACACCCATCTAATCCAGAAGCCTAACTTATCATTATAATTTTCAGTTACTTGCACCTCATATTTTCTTATTTCCATTTTCCTCTCCCATCACCGTAATTTTCTTAGCGCTTTCCACTGCTACCACCAATCCCTCCCTATCGTCCTCCACATTCAACAGCTCTCTAAAATACTCCGCCCATCTTCCCCTTACCGCTTCGTTTCTGTCAAGATCTGTCCATCCCCGCCTTTTACCATTTCTTCTCTACTCGACTCATTCACCCTTCTTCTCTTGATTTCATTCCAAAACATCTTTGTACTGCTTTGAAAAATTTCTCTCATATTCCTCCCCATTTTACATCTCTCATTTTTGCCTCCTTTGCCCCGTCTGGGGTATTAGCTGCATCTTATTTTGCTGTTAAAATATGCTCAGTAGCATGCCTCTACGGACCAGAGCCACACATCATTTTGTCTGTGTTAGAGAAAATCTCTATACTTAGAGAAATTATGTTACTTTATTATACTGCGACTGTTCCTCCGTTATGCTGTCCCCACACTCTTAATAGTGTCCTGTACCACTTCTCAGAATATACGTTCCCATTTTCGCCGAACCCTGTGGTAGGGGAGAAAGGATACTGCCACCGAGTGTTCTCACTTGAGTCGTGAAGGCGAGGCAAATGGGATGGGGCTAGGATTAGGTATCCTACTCTCTGTAGCCCCAAGGGGATATTCCTTAAAAAAAAAAAAAAAAAAAAAAAAGGCATAAGAGGGCCTGGGAGTTTTCCAACCAGTACCCTTAGGTTTGGATCTTTTAATGTGCGTGGATGTGGTACAGATGATAGTAAAAGGGAAGAGATAGGCTGTATGTTTGTGAGAAGATGGATGTGTTGGCATTGAGTGAAACTAAGTTGAAATGGAAGGGTGTCGAGAGTGAAGGGAAGACGAGGGAGAGGAGGGGTGGCTATATTAGTAAGTGAAGAGATAACTAGACGTGTGGTAGAGTGAAGGGAGGTTCCTTCAAGGTTAATGCGGATAATGTGGATGAAGGTGAAACTGGAAAGGAGATGTGGGACTTTGTAAGTGCATATGGGTCAGTTAGCGAGAAGAGTGCAGAGGAAAGGGAGGCTTTGTGGATATATTTAAATGAGTGGATAGATGGTTTAGGGAGAAATGTCAATATAGTGGTATTGAGAGATTGCATTGCTAGAGTAGGGGACGAACCAATTGATGGGATGGTTGGAAAGTGTGGAGTCCCAGGAAAAATCGTAGTGGAGAGTTGATGGTGTTGTATCTAGAGAGTTGGTGATAACTAACACAGTGTTTAGGACAAAAGTCAAGTATAAGTACACATGGAAGAGGGTGGTGGATGGGAGGGTGGTAGATAAGGCTTTAATGGACTATATAGTGGTACTCAGGAGAAAAGTAGGAAGAGTTTTGGATGTACATGTTCTTAGGGGAGATAGTGGGGGAATATCAGATAATTTTTGGTGGAAAGTAAGTTGAGAGTGGGGGATAGATGGAGTAAGAGAAAAAGGATAGAATGTAGGGAGGTACTATGAGCAAACTATTTCA
>NC_134802.1:23787555-23790055 GCF_046742065.1 Oratosquilla oratoria
TTTACTTACAACGACAAAAGCCCGTAAAGTTTTCGTACCATCCTAGATGATTTTCCTAGAATTGAGTTCGGGGACTCTGAAAATTAGGTTAGCTGTCTTCCTAGAATCTTCGGGAGTTAGTTCAACTCCAAGTTAAGGTCCTTTTAAATTTCCCATGGCTCAGTCGATAAGGCGTTGGTTTTGGCTTTTAGCGAACCCCCGGTTCGATTTCCGGTACAACTGTCGCGAATTATTTGTATGATGTACGCTGTTAATAGCGATTCACTTCAGGTATTTACAACGACGAAAGCCCATAAAGGTTTCGTAACAGCTTTGCTGATTGTCCTAGAGTTGAGCTCAGGGACCCTGTGAAAATTAGGTAAGGACGACAGTTAGCAGTCTACCAAGAATCTTTGGGAGTTTGTTCAACTCCAACTTGGTCCTTTTGAAGTTCCCATGGCTGAGTCGGTAAGGCGTTGTTTTGGCATTTAGTGAAACCCGGGTTCGAAAACAGGGGCGACTGTCGGAAATCATATATATATATATATATATATATATATATATATATATAATAAACACACATATATACACATACACGAAGGAGATTCGAAAAGTATTGTCTCTTTTTTCATCAAGGGATTCGAGGGAATTACTTATGGCATTGTTAAGACGAATGAACCCTCAAGCTTATAACCTTAATTTTTATTTTTTCATCTCTGTTCCGGATATTGACGGTAAATCAGTCTAATAATGTAACCCCTGTCTTGGATGTGTGTCAGATGCAGAGTTGCGTCATAGAATTCCTCCACTCCGTAGTGGAACCAATCGATATTCGCCGGCCCTTAGTGAACGTTTACAGAGCCGATGCAGTTTATGTCAGCACAGTTAGGAGATGGGTTCGTCGATTCTGGAGTGGCGATAGAGACATGAGGGGCAGTATATATATATATATATATATAAGAGTGGCAGTATATATATATATATATATATATATATATATATATATATATATATATATATATATATTTCTCCTGGAAAAGTTCTAAGCGAACGAAACGTTAGAGTGTTTAGGGTTCCGAGCCTTCCCCTGTGTTTATGTTCTCCATCATCCATATATATGTATATATGTATATATGTATATATATATATATATATATAATATATGTATGTATATATGTATATATATATATATATATATATATATATATATATATATATATATTTCCTGGAAAAGTTCTAAGCGAACGAAACGTTAGAGTGTTTAGGGTTCCGAGCCTTCCCCTGTTTTTATGTTCTCCATCATTCATATATATGTATATATATATATATATATATATATATATATATATATATATATATATATATATATATATATATACATATATATATATATACATATATATATAATATATGTATATATATATGTATATATATATGTATATATATATGTGTATATATATATACACGCATACACACACACACGCACACACACACACACACACACACACACACACACACACACATATATATATATATATATATAAAAATATATATATATATATATATATATATATATATGTACGCATGTGTGTATGTATATACTGTATATGTCACGACCCACGTATGGGTCAGAGTAGTCGCGACACGAAAAATAAATAAATAAGATATGACCGTGCGCAGCTCGTACGAATGACAGAGTTCAGGAAAGATAATTAAACTCTGTTAAAATTGATTATTATTTACAAGAGTAAAATAGACACAAACAACATAAATGGACATAGAATAGAAATAGTAATATACATCAAGCGTCAACATGTAAATAGAGTTATGAATTAGTACTAAATCAGTTACCAGGTTGTTTCAGTTTTCGCAGGCTTCGTACACCGGACCTGGAGTGTCGGACAGTCTTGATTTAGGTGATAGAGGACGCTTTCAACGTCAATCGTCTGTAATGGTTTCGAGCCAAACAAGTAATTTGCGGAAATACTGATGTGCGATAATATCTGGTAGTAGGGGAAGACACTTCTGGTTATTGGGAACACGTAGATGGTTCTCGTTGGTGTCTCGTTGTGAAGAAGTAACAGAGAAAGAGAGAGCGTGTTTAGAGTCGTACTTAGCTTTATTCTAGTAACAGTTTGGAGATGTCCGAAATAATTCGGAAAAAAACGAAGGCTTGCGCTTCGCATGGAGACTGCCACTTCACGGGTTTGGTACTTGAAGATTGCTTAATACAATCATAGAGGTCCAAAGGACTTGTTTAGTTGAGTTGTTGTGATCGACGAATGCAGGAAAAATTCTTCGTATTTTTCAGATGAACCGTGGGCGTCTGCTTCTCTTCTTGTCTCTCACCTATCTCTTGTAACTTTGTTGTCACTCTCTACTTGGGTCTCCACTCTGGTTCTCTGTAGTCGCTCCCTGCCCGGCCTTATATATCCCTGGGATTGGTGATTACGATCATTGTATGTCGATACATAGTAAAATTATGTAACGTTTTCTGTACTTAGCGTCATTTGACAGAACG
>NC_134802.1:23800055-23805055 GCF_046742065.1 Oratosquilla oratoria
AGAAAGCAGCAAGTGGCTCACCTTCCACTTCTCTCCAATTTCTTTACCAATCTCCAGTTCTCTGCTCATTTCCCTCGTCTTTACCTCTCGCACTACCTCATCCATGTATACCCTGAACAAACATGGCGACATGACACATCCCTGACTCAGTCCTACCTTTACCTCAAGCTACTCACTCTTTCAATATCCCATTCTAACACAGGGTCTTCTACTCTCGTAAAAACACTTGATTGCCCTTAACAGCTGTCCTCTAATCCCACATATCTGCAAAACCTTCTACAATGTACAATGTCTTCCTGTTTACCCTCTCATAAACCTTTTCCAAATCTATAAAGGTAAAAGGCGCAGATGGACAGATATTAGCGGAAGAGGAAGTGGTAAGAGGGAGATGGACAGATTATTTTAGAGAGCTGTTGAATGTGGAGGAGGATAGGGAGGGATTGGTGGTAGCATAGGGAGGCACTAAGAAAATGACGGTGATGTGAGGGGAAAATGGAGGAGAAATAAAAAAAGATGAGGTGTAAGTAGCTCTGAAAATCATGAGAGAAGGTAAGGCTCCTGGGTTAGATGGGTGTGATGTAGATTGTCTGAAGAAGGGAGGTACAGTAATAGTGGACTGGATAGTGAGACTATTTCATGTGTCTCTAAGGGAGGGTAGAGTGCCATAGAACTGAAGGAGTGCTTGTATAGTTCCAAGATACAAGGGGAAAGTGGGAAAATGTGAGTGTAGTAGTTTCATAGGGATCAATTTGTTGAGTGTAGTTGGGAAGGCTTAAGAGAGGGTTTTGATTGAGAGGATGAGAAGAGGAACAGAATAAACATTGAGGCAGTGTGGGTTTAGGAAAGGCAGGGGTTGCGTGCACTAAATTTTTGTGGTATGACAGATATATAAGGGAACTTTAGCAAAAAGTAAGGATGTTTCATGGGCCTATTGAGTTGAATTAAGAAAGAAAAATAATTTGTATTAGGTGAACACACACACACACACACACACACACACACACACACACACACACACACACACACACACACACACACACACACACACACACACACACACACACACACACACACACACACACACACACACACACACACACACAAAGACAGACACTCGCATGCACACAGACGGAGACAGAGCGACACCATAGGGATTCCAGGTATTCTTTTTGTTTCCAGTGAGACCAGGACGTCTTTCCATTCAAGGCTTCTGTTATCTCCTATGCTGGAGGAGATACCGAGAGTATTAATCACCTTTTGTCAAGGCCAACGCCAGCGCTGCTGAAAAAACGTGCAAGACTTCAGACTTCAGCCTGAAGCTCGTAATCTTCTCTTTTGTGTAATGTCCTTGTGATTATATTTTTTCGCTTGTATTTGTGTACGCGTGTATGTATACAGACATTCCCTTTGTTGTGTACTTTTTACTATAAAATGATAAAGATCTTAGTTATTTAAGTTGGCTCATCTAATCTTAGAATTCAAGTATACCTTTTTTTTCATTTTTTATTTTTTCATTTTTTAAGAACGCGAAACGAACTACACGGCAGTAAACCATTTTCTATTGTGGGGGAGGGAGGATAGGGAAGGGAAGGGAAGTGGGGAGGGAAAGGTGGAAGGGGAGGAGGAGGGGATTCTTTTGTTGAATTCGGTGCAACGCTCCTTTCATTAATTAAAATGAACATAACAACTGTTCACACAAGAGTTGAACAACATAGACTCTCGTCATAATGTACAAACAACTCCTAAGGATAGTACTTACACCACTTGACAACGTTTTCACGATTTTCTTCTTCAACAATAAAAAAAAAAAACCTTACAGACTACAAGATATAACTTAAGAATAACGCTCTGCACCAAAACTACTCCAATAGGAAGTGTTCTCTCGATCAACCATTCAATCAATCAACCATTCGGTGTCCACTGCTGAACAAAGAGTTCCCCAGACCTTTCTATGAATCGTGTGACAGCATCAACCAACTTCCACGTCGCTCTTGCAAACTTCTCTATATCGTCTCTTAACTTTTTGTCTAGTCTCCCTCTTCCACGTTTACCATGTCGCGGCTTCCAGTCAGTAAAACTCTTGCACCATTGCCAAGATGCAATCACTACACAAAAGACACTGAACGCATCATATCAATTTTGTCTATGGGACAGTGGCCGGAATTCATGGGCTGTGGGTTACGAGAGAAACAAGTGCAATATATTTTTATTCTCATTATTCTATCATCATCATTATTATTTCATTATATTTATTGTTATCATCATCATCATCATCATCATTATTATTACTATTATTATTATTATTATTATTATTATTATTATTATTATTATTATTATTATTATTATTATTATTATTATTATTATTATTATTATTATTATCATCATCATCATCATTATCATATTGTCATTATTATTACTAGAATTATTGCTGTTATTATTAGTAAGTGAAAAAATAGGTAAGCGTGTGGTGGAGTGAAAGGGGGGGTTCTTCAAGGTTAATGTGGATGAAGGTGAGAATGGGAAGGGAGATGTGAGTCTTTGTAAGTGCAATAGGGCCTGGTAATAAGAAGAGTGCAGAGGAAAGGGAGGCTTTTTTGATATATTTAAATGAGTGCATAGATGGTTTAGGGAGAAATGTCAATGTAGTGGTATTAGGAAACCTCATTACTAGAGTAGGAGACGAAGCAATAGAGAGAGTGGTTGTGAGGAGCGGAGTCCCAGGAAAAACAGTAGTGTTGATGGAGATGTATGTAGAGAGTTGATGATAGCGAACACACTGTTTAGGAAAAAAAGTCAAGTATGTACACATGAGAGAGGGTGGTGGATGAAAGGGAGGTAGATAGGGCTTTAATGGTACCCAAGAGAATAGTAGGAAGATTTTTGGAAGCACATGTTCTTAGGGGAGAGAGTGGGGGTATTATCAGATAATTGCTTTTTGTGAATGGTAAGTTGAGAGTAGAGGATAGATGGAGTAAGAGAAACAGGATAGAAGGTAGGGAGGTACTATGAGCAAACTATTTAAACGTGAAGGAAAAGGAGCAGGGATACAAGGAGAAGCTGAAAGAAGTGTGGAGGTGGTGAAGGATAGAGTGGAATTAGGTGTGGAAGAGGAGTGGAGTGTTTCAAGGAGGAAGTAATAAGGTGTGCAAAGGTTGTATATGAAAAAAGAAGGATAGGAGGGAATAAGAAGAAAGAAAGTGTGTGGCAAGATGATGAAGTGAAGAAGGTAATAGAAGTGAAGAAGCGAGCATTCAGACTCATTACAAAGTAGGATGAGAAAAAACACGAGAAGTATAAAAAAGAAGTAAAAAAATAAATAAATAAAAGAGGCAAAGAGGGGAGCCTATGTGAAATGGGGAGGAATGTGACAGAAAAAATTAAAAGCAGTAAAAAGATGCTTTGGAAGGAAATCAAGAGAGGAGGGGGAGGTGAGTCAAGTAGAAAGTAAAATACGAAAGACGCAGATGGATAATTTTTGACGAAAGAGGAGGTGGTAAGGGGAAGATGGGCGGATTATTTTAGAGAGCTGTTGAATGTGAAGGAGGGTAGGGAGAGATTGGTAGCAGCAGTGGGAGGCTATAAGAAAATAACGGTGACGGAAGAGGAAAATGGAGGAGAAAAAAAAGAAAAGAAAAAGATGAGATACAAGTAGATCTGAAAATGATGAGCACAGGTAAGGCTCCTGGATTTGATGGTTGTCATGTGGAGTGTCTGAAGAAAGGAAGTACAATAATAATGGACTGACTAGTGAGGTTGTTTAATGTGGGTCTAAAGGGGAGTAGAGTGCCAGAGGACTGGAGGAGTGCTTGTATGATTCTGCTTTACAAGGGAAAAGTGGACAAATATGAGAGTAGAATTTTCATAGGGATCAATTTGTTGATTATAGTTGGGAAGGCTTAAGGGAAAGTGTTTATTGCGAGGATTAGGAGAGAAATAGTGTGAATTTAGGATAGGTAGAGGTTGTGTGGATCAGATTTTTACGGTAAGGCAGTTATGCAAGAAAGCTTTGGGGAAAAGATAAGGATGCTTTTTTGTGCCTTTTGGAAAAGGACTATGCCGGGGTAGACAGGAAGGCACTGTAGGAGGTTTTGCAGATATATGGGACTGGGAGACAGCTGTTCAGGATTGAAGAGAATTTTTAGGAGAATAGTATACCCTGTGTTAGAATGGGAAATGGAGAAAGCGAGTGGTTTGAGGTAAATGTGGGACTGCATCAGGGCTATGTTATGTCGCCATGGCTTTTCAGTGTATACATGGACGGGATAGTGCGGAAAGTAAAGGCGAAGGCAATGAGCAGGGGACTGCAGACTGTTAAAGAGAATGTAGAAAAGTGGGAGATCAGCCAGTTATTGTTTGCTAGCGACACTGCGCTTATGGAAGAGTTAGAGGAGGGATTAAGGGAGTTAATGACGGAGTTAGGGGAAGGTATGCGATAGGTAACTGTGGGTAAAAGCAAGATGATGAGGTGTGCAAGGGTGAAGGATGGCAGTGTGTTGTAATCTAAAAGGAGAGAGGTTGGAGGAAGTAGATAGCTTTGGGTATTTGGGGTTGCATGTAACAGGAAAAGAAGGAATGGAGGTGGAAGTAAATTTTAGACTGAAAGAAGCAAATCCCTCGGGGGATTAAAAGTGTTATGACAAATAGGCATCTGGAAATAGATGCAAAGAGAAGATTGTATGAAGGGGTGATTGTAGGGACGGTATTGTATGGGGCAGACTTGGAATTTAAGAGAGGCAGATATTAGAGTTTTGAATGTGTTTGAAGTGAAATGTCTGAGAAGGATAGTAGGGGTCACTAGTTTAGAGGTGAGAAACGAGGAGGTGAGAAGTAGAATTGGAGTGGAAAAGGAGTTGGCAGATAGGACTGATGAAATATTGGGATGTATTGGCCACATGGAAAGAAAGAGTGATGGAAGATTAGTAAAAGAGGCGTGTCAGATAAAGGTGGAGGGAGTAAACTTTAGGCAACGACCAAGGATGAGATGGATGGATGGGGTAAAG
>NC_134802.1:23807555-23820055 GCF_046742065.1 Oratosquilla oratoria
ATATATATATATATATAGTATATATTTTGGTAGTAGGCCATGTTGTATACATGATTTCAAGAAGTCTACAGCGACAATGGCGTATACGGCTCTACCTGATTGTGAAGCATCTTGTGTGTCCTTCCCATGTTCCTAGCTTGTCTTCTACTTTATGTATATATATACACCTTTGTCTCTGTAACTGTGTATTCCTTGATAATGTCTTAAATAGACGAAAACGTTCGGACTAAGCTTCTTATTTCCCAGTGGTTTTTTCTGCATATTTTCACGTGTGCATTGTGAATTATTGCAAAATATATATATATATGTAGAGACATTGGGACAAATTATGGGGAAGGTGGAGGGGGAAACACGGGTCTTTATCTGAATATCGAGTTTATTCCTGACCGGTTTCGCTTACAATAGCTTCTTCAGAGGAGTGTTACTCTGGGTCGAAGTTGGCGGTGTATATAGTGAGCCAGGTCCACGTTCCCTCCTTGCGGAGAGGTCGGTGCCTGGTACCAGTACAACACGTCAAACAGCATCGGTATAATATATATAATATGATATCACACAATAATAATAATAATAATATAATAATAATATGTTAATATAACTTAACATGATACATGACACAATATATAATATAATATATAATATGATATAATATAATATAACATAATATATTATATTATAATATAATAACATAACAGTTAGCATCGATACAGAATGTATATATCAGTAAAATTATAATAAGAATAAAATACATGATTTTTGATAAATGAAAATATATGAAAATAAATGTCACCGTGATGTTTTGTCATGTTATAAAATCCCCGTGTTATGTCGGAACTGTCCTGGGGCGTCTTTCTGTAGCTGCATACCTCGCCGTGTATTCTGTCCACTTTATGTCTCCCACTATTTGGTTTATGTTGGGTTTGGTTGCTATGTGTAAGGCTTCAACTGTTTTCCTTCTCCTCTTTGTTAATCCTTTTTCAACCACTTCTGATAGCAGCCAATCGGGCATATGACCTTCCTGTTCTATACGTCCCACCATCGCGTTGGAAAGCCTGTGGTATTTTAGGTCTGCTTTGTGTTCTTTGATTCTGGTCATAAACCCTCTGTGGGTCTCTCCATAGTAGGTTTTGTTACATTTGCCGCATGGTAACCTATATACAACGCTTAGGTCGTTAGTTGCTTGTGTCGTTGTTGTTATTAGATTTTTAAGTTTCTTTCCTGCTTCGCTGATTATTTCTAGTCCTAATGGTCGTATTGCATCCCCCAGTGATTGTGAGAAATCGGAGTCTGGTACGACGAGGTATCTAGTTTCTTCCTTGACCACTTTTTCTTTTCGTTGCCTGATACTTTTTGCTTTTTTTCAAAGATGTGGATATTAGCGCCTCTGGATATTTTAGTGCTCTGAAAGTTTTTGTAATATGCAGAATTTCTTCGTCTAAAGACTGCTGCATATCCTTAGTGCCCTAAGAAAAAAACCAATCATATGATATCATATTATATCATATATATTATATTATATATTATGTCATGTATCATGTTATGTTATATTATTATATTATTATTATTATTGTGTGATATCATATTATATATGTTATACCGATGCTGTTTGACGTGTTGTACTGGTACCAGGCACCGACCTCTCCGCAAGGAGGGAACGTGGACCTGGCTCACTATATACACCGTCAACTTCGACCCAGAGTAACACTCCTCTGAAGAAGGTATTGTAAGCGAAACCGGTCAGATATAAACTCAATATTCAGATAAAGACCCGTGTTTCCCCCTCCACCTTTCCCATAATATATATATATATATATATATATATTTATATATGTGTATATATATATATGTAATATATATATATGTATGTATATATATATATGGTCACTGTTAACCCACTATCGGAGAAATTATAACGGAAAGTACAGAGAAACTGTATATTTCGACTACTCTCTGTAGTTCTCTTCAGCAGAATGCTTACATAAGGTTAAGGTACCTTATGTAAGCATTCTGCTGAAGAGGACTACAGAGAGTAGTCGAAATATACAGTTTCTCTGTACTTTCCGTTATTATTTCTCCGATAGTGGGTTAACAGTGATCCTTTACAAATGTGTTATAACAAACTAGTTTCCATATATATATATATATATATATATACATATAAAATATGTTATTCCTTACGTGTACTCAGTGCAAAATAATATCACCAAACGGCTTTGTTCTCTGGAGGTTTGAAGAAATATCGACTTTGCATATTTGATGGGCGCGCGTTTTGTTGTGCACATATTTTGTATCGTGTCTTTATGCAGTTTCTTCTGGTGGATGGCTGCCCCAGACTCTTCCTCTGTTTTGTCTTTTGAGGATTTCTTTAGCACCATCTGGGTCTGTTTGGTTGTAGCAAATGGCCTCTTTATATGTGTGTGTTTTTTAAGCTGACTGCTGTTTGTTGATTGTTTCGCTGTCTTACTGTATTAGGTTATCATGGGTGTTGAAAGAGAGAGAGAGAGAGAGTGAGAGAGAGGGAGGGAAAGAGAGAGTAAGGAGGGAGGGAGAGAGAAGGAGAGAGAGAGAGAGAGAGAGAGAGAGAGAGAGAGAGAGAGAGAGAGAGAGAGAGAGAGAGAGAGAGAGAGAGAGAGAGAGACCGAGAGAGAGAGAGAGAGAGAGAGAGAGAGAGAGAGAGAGAGAGAGAGAGAGAGAGAGAGAGAGATAGATAGGGAGAGAGAGAGAGAGAATGAAACCAAGACCAGAACGACAAAGAACGAGAACGAGAACAAGAGACGAGAGGTACTGACTGACCAACTGACTGACCGACTCACCAATTCAATCATGATATAGCGTCCGATCGCTTGTTATACCCCTCAAATCCTTTCCCCAGTTCCCTAATTCCCTTCTCCTCCCTCAACCTCTTCCACTTCCTTCACAATAAGTTCAATGGAGCGGGGTTCCTTCCTCCTCCCCTTTCCTACTATTTGGCCAAGGGTCTTGTATCTGTTCCTGTATCGATCTCGCTTGACTGCTGAGGAACTATATTCACTTTCTTCCGGCCCTCCGGCACTTGACCTGAAGTCTCTATACAACCTCGATGGTCATTCATAATCTCTTCACTTATTTCTTTTCTTTTCTTTTTCTTTTTTATCTATTCGAAAGCTCTCACCACAGTGACAGTTTCTCCTTCAGAACAGCTCTTGTACTCACCTTAGCTATGGGGACATAGATATACATACATATATACATACATACATACATACATACATACATACATACACACATACATACATATATGCATACATACATACATACATACATACACACATACATACATACATATATACATACATACATACGTAATAATGACATGGCTTAACGTTATAAACTCCCATCTATCGTAAGGCAAGGACGGTGCCCCTCACAGAGAACTTTGTAGCATGGAATTTGAACCATGCCTTTGGTTTGATTTAGATACATACGTACATACATACACACATACATACATACATACATACACACATACATACATACATACATACATACATACATACATACATACATACATACATACATACATACATACATACTTGCATACATACATGCATACATACATACATACATACATACATACATACATACATACATACATACATACGTATATACATGTATAATTGTTAGATAAAGTTATAGCCCAAATTGGAACTATATATGAAATGGAAGGGAGAAAGGACCCCACTAGTGTTGTTTCTTTCTAGCATACAACAGTTGAACAGATACAAATAGATGTATGATAATATGTAGGACTATATAAACATGTGTATGTGTGTGCGTGTGCGCGCGCGAGTGTATGCGTACGTGCGTGCGTGTATGTGTGTGTGGGGGGGTGTACGCTTGTGCATGTGAGCATGAACATATACCTGTGTATACATGTGGATATGTACACGCACGCAAGCACATGTGCAGGAGAGAATGAATGTGACTGATTGAAAGCGAACGAGAGATGGAGCGACAAGAAAGGAAGGAGGGAAGAGGGAAGAGGTAATTAGAAAATGGAGAGACAGGGAATTGTTGGAGACTGAACGATAAAGACTCCTAGAATACTAGATTCTATCTTTCTAGAGCTAAATCTCCAATTCTTTGAAGAATTCTTAACTCGGAGAGAGGATGGGAAGAGAAATGGTAGTTTGTTATCATTCTGCTGATGCCTCAGAGAATTAGAAATTTTTCTGTATATGGTCCTTCTTATTTTGAAATCCTGATATTAAGTAAGAATTATTTATTTAGAAAAAATGTTTTAGTGTGTATTATTGTATATATATTTCAAAAAAAGAAAGTATAAGACTACGTATTTTTCTTTTCTATTTTATTTTTTCTCGCGTCTTCTTCCACTTGTGTTGTCAGGCATTTGATGAATTATGACCGCATACTTTGAACGTGGGAGATATTTCACTTGGCTGGGTATTTGGGCTATAGAACTCAACTATGGGTAGACTTGTCGATAGTGATGTATGTTCTTCCTAACGTGGCTTTTCCGTTTTCTTACTCATAAACCAAAACCAAAAAAATGGAGCACACGACGTCACAGGATTCTTTCATCCAATAGTCAGATAAAGAACTAAATCTAATAACTTCAACCCTCTTATGAATACTAAACGTAAAAAAGGAAATATTCAATACAAAAAGGGGAAAAAGGGGGGAAAACAAAAGGGGAGGCATAGAAAATGGATGCTGGGAACATAGAAAATGGACGCTGGGAACGCAAGGATTTGAAACTATGAAAGAAGATTTTGACGCACGGGAGGGAAGAGGAAATGAAAACAAAGAAAAGGGAAAAGTTTTGAATCTGTTGGATGTTTGTCCAGCGCCAAGAGTAGCGAAGAGAACAAGAAAGATGCTGAGCAAAGGAGAAAGGCCAGTAATTGAATAGTTGAAAAGAACCTTTTAAAAGATTCGGGGGAGGTGGAAGAATCTCGGAAAACTAGAAAATATTGTGTGCAGCAACCATTAAAAATGGAGAATGGAGACATGAAAGAGTGTAGAAGAAAAGTTGCAGAAGTATTGTTCCATTGAACGTCCCGATAGACATATAACGGAATATTTGACAGAAAAAGGGAAACCGCGTAAAGGAAAATTGGGAAAATGGGAATTTTCTTAAAAATTGGTTTGAGGGGACAAATCATACAGAGTTAAAAAGGAAAGGGGAGAGTCACTGAGAGAAAATATTTGCACACACACACACACACACACACACACACACACACACACACACACACACACACACACACACACACACACACATATATATATATATATATATAAATATATATATATGTGTGTGTGTGTATACATTTATATATATGTATATATATATATTCATATATATACTGTGTATATATATGTATATGAGATGTATTTGAGGAAGGTGGAAAAAGAAATCACGGGCCTAATTCAAAGTTGCGATTTTATTAATGACCGGTTTCGCTCTACGCTACTTTAAAGGAAGAAATGTAGAGCGAAACCTGTCAGGAATAAATTCGCAACACGGAACTCGACCCGTGGCTTCTTTTTCGACCTTTCACAACTTGTCACAATGTCTTTGCATGTATATTATATATATATATATATATATATACATATATATATATACATATATATATTTATATATATATATATATATATATATATATATATATATATGTATTGCGTTGGTGGTGCAATTGGAAGTATGCTGGTCTGGCATTTTCTTAGTTGCGGATTCAAGTCTCACAATCACCTGCCCCAATAGTCCTAGTACTTGGGGCAGAGGTTGCAGCTAAGAGCCTCCTGGCGTAAGCTCCTCCCCTTCACCTTCCTGAGGCGTTGGCAACTAACTTGCAGGTTTCTCCAAGACCCCTTTTGGGAAGTCCCCTTCATCTCTATCAAGTAACCTTTCAGCGTAATCACACCCAAGGTTTTCCTGACCTCTCACATCTTCGGCAGAAGCTTTCAGACCTTTCCTTTGGTTCCTCCACTTCCATTTACCCCCATGGGTGAGCTCCACACCCTTTCCCCCCCCTCACCACCCCTCACCCTCCGGCAAAACCCCATTCTCTTTACAATCCCCAGTTAGTTTCTCAAGCTTCCTCGCCTTCTTTATCTCTCTCCTTTATTTCCTTACCGATTACTTTCTCCTTTTATCTCCTGCTTTCTGAGCGCGCATACCGTCTGTTCAAGGCTCCTCTCCTGTGTGTTGATAACGTTGATTTGTTTTTCGGAATTCCTTTTCGTAAATGATGATGGTACTCTTGCTCCGTTTTCTTTAACCCGATTTTCTTCCCTCACTCTCGTTTATTTACTTAACTTTATGTCTCCATTTTCTTCTCTTCTTTTTTATTCTTTATCTTATCTTTTGGTTCCTCGTTGTTTTCTCTTTGTTTTTGTTTTTCCATCTCATTTTCTTTTTTTTTCTATATATTTTTTAGTCTTCCCTTTCTATTCTTTGGTTCTTCTGTTTCTTTCAACTCTTATTCCTGTTTCTCAAGTTACGTCTTCCTCTTCATGTTTCTTTTTTTTATGTTTCTTCTTTTCCTCCTCTTCTTTCTCTATATGTTTCACCTCTTCTGCCTCTTTTTATTTCTCTTTTGCCTCTCTTTAGTTCTGTTCTCTTCTTCCTCCTCCCGCTCTTTTTCCACTTTTAATTCTCTCACTTCTGCTTCTTCCTCTTTATTTGTCCCTATTTTTTTCTTCTTACTTTCCCCAATCTTCTTCCTCATAAATCTTTCGTCTTATGATAGAAGCGCTGGTAAACTATAGACAACAACAGCAGCAGCAGCAGCAGCAACAACAACAACAACAACAACAACAACAACAACAACAACAACAACAACAACAACAACAACAACAACAACAACAACAACAACAACAACAACAACAACAACAACGGTGACGATAACTGCAACAATAACAACAAAACAACAACAAACACAACAGCTTTTGCCCTTCTTTTTCATTAAGAAACAGAATTTTTCGTCGACTGTTTGGTCAGGAAATGGAATGAACTTTCTGCTGAGGAGATCGCATGTGACACAGTTCAAAGTCGTGGCGACATGTTTAATTAATTGCGTACTCACCTTTCGCTTTCTCTCACCTTTTCTACTATTCCCTCAGTCTCTTTTCTCTTTCTTATTTTCTCTTCTCTCTCTCTCTCTCTCTCTCTCTCTCTCTCTCTCTCTCTCTCTCTCTCTCTCTCTCTCTCTCTCTCCCTCCCCCGCTCTCTCTCTCTCTCTCTCTCTCTCTCTCTCTCTCTCTCTCTCTCTCTCTCTCTCCCTTCTCTCTCTCTCTCTCTCTCTCTCTCTCTCTCTCTCTCTCTCTCTCTCTCTCTCTCTCTCTCTCTCTCTCTCTCTCTCTCTCTCTCTCTCTCCCCTTCTCTCTTCGTTCGTATTTTTGTCTCTCTGTGCTCCCTTTTCATGCAGTCTCGTTATGAAGCAGAAGGTCTCCAGTTTTTATGCGCTTCCAGTGTCCTCTGTCGTCGGAATCCTCAGCCATTGTATGTGAGTAGTCAGGTGGAATCGGGGACAAAAAGATAAAAAAAGAAAGAAAAAAAAATCCACCAAAGAATCAATCAATCAATGCTCGCGGGAGCCCTGTTGAGTGTCCGGCACTCTGTTCGCCTCTCACAACACCTGAGCCGCCGATCTGTATCAGACGACGATTTTCTGTTAAAACCGTTAAAAATCGTTAAAACCGTTATAATAGTTGTATTCCGAATCACGTTTGAGTTCGTTGTTTGGCGGTGGGAGATTTCCGTCGACTCAATCCCGGAGCGGAGGTTTTTGTATGGTGAATTGGCAGGTTTGTTTGGACAGCCTGGGCAGCTGAGAGTCACCAGTGGTTATATATATATAAAAAAAGAAAGGAAACCGTTTTAATTTGAGAGACAGAAAGCGTCTGACGTCAGCCAGTACAAACACAAGAAAGGAGAGACCACCTCTGGCTCTGAAGAAGGTCAGCTGTTCTCTCGTTAACCCCGTTTCGAAACTAGTTAGTTTAACTTTAATTTACCTTTACGTGTCTCCCTCCACTTTGCTGCGTTAACTTGTTTAACTGGGGAGTTTTATTTTTAACCGTCTCTCTTCACACTCGAAGTAATTAGCTTCATGTTCGCTTGCTGAACTTCTTCGCTTTGCAGTTTAGTTAAACTTATAACAAGAGTTCTCAGTTTAGAAGAGAATGTATGCACAAATTCATGCATGCTCGTGTTTGTGTGTGTGTTTGTATTTTTATAAATATGTATACATAAACAGATAAGTGTGTGTGTGTGTGTGTGTGTGTGTGTGTGTGTGTGTGTGTGTGTGTGTGTGTGTGTGTGTGTGTGTGTGTGTGTGTGTGTGTGTGTGTGTGTGTATGTATGTGTATATGTGTATCTGTTATGTGAGTATATCTGCGTATTTTACATATGTACGTGTAAGTTTTTATTTATGCATATGTGTATATATGTATATGTATTTTTATGTATTTGTATGTATGCGCGCACGCGCGCGCATGTGTATGTAATGTATGTATGTATACATGTGTATACATGTATACATGAATGTGTGTGTATGTGTGCATACGTGCATGCATGAATGCATGTGTGTTTGTGTGTATGTGTGTGCGCGCTTGTCTGTGCGTGCGAGTATGCAAATTCACCAACCGAAATGCATTCATCACTTAACCTTAGGCACTTGAAAATCAACGAAACCCCAAACCACTTAACTAAAACAAACTTTGCCCTAGAGCGCCAGACACCCTACTGCCCCGGACCAGACGGTCACATTGTCCCCATTTACCTCGGGGATGCGATGAGGAGGGTAGGTGTAGGGGTCGGAGAAGTGAGAATGACACATTACGTAACACGGACCTTATCATCCCGAGAAAGATTCGGCGATCCTCGAACGCCGTACACACTTAACGACATCACTATATTTAGTCGCTGAAGTCTATTCTGTTAACGAGAAGGTCACAGATAAAGGTCAGGCTGTTTGGAGGGCACTGCATCGTGGGGGACAAAGGAGGGGAGACAAAGAGAGCCGCAGCATGTGCCAGTTTTCATTAAAGTTTGACTTACAACTTGGAACATATTGTCCATGGCTTCCATATACTGTTATTTGTGTGATGTTTGGCTTCCCGATACAATGTGTTGGTTTTGGGGGTGGAAATTCTCGTGCATGAATATGTACTGCAAATTTGCGGGTGTTATTTGTTTGCGCTAACGCGCGGCTGCATGCGGGTGCACGTACGAGCGCGCGCGTCTAAGCGCGCACACGCGCACATACACGTATGTGCACTTGCAGAAACGTTTGCACGAAAAGGGGCACACAAACGCACACACGTACATACATACGCATGTGTGGGAAAATACACACACACACACACACACACACACACACACACACACACACACACACACACACACACACACACACACACACACACACACACACACACACACACACACACACACACACACACACACACACACACACACACACACACACACACATACACTAATAAGAATATTTATGGAGATAAATGAGAGAGGACAGATGCTTCCAAGTCTTTACAGAAGGAAAGTAATTATAATTTGAAGGAGAAAGAGAAAAAAAGAAAAGAAAAGAAAAACGAACGAAGTAAAAGGAAAGCTAAGCGGAGGAGCCTAGTAGATGCGCCTGCATCTGAAAGAATAAAATATGATATGAACCATTCATGCAAGAAATGAAACAATATGAAACTGTGGATGATGCAAAAAGGAACGAAACAATATATGAAATATTGATGTCGGGGTCTGGGAGCGTTCTTGAGAAATGTTGGAGATGGGGGAAGATTCTAATTTTACCATTGGTGGAGAGTGTAGCGGAAACTGTATTCTTACATGAGAGTGATGTATGAATACTAGGTGTTCCGCTGTAATAGATTCCAAACACTTGGACATGGAGTGTTTGTTGAAGCATGTGTACGGAGAGAAGGGAATGAATGAAATGATAAAAAAGAGATAAAAGACAAGTGTGTTAAGAAAGCTGGAAGAGATGTAAGGAATATTAGAACTATGTTAAGATGGTCGGGACATGACAAGAGGATAGAGAGGTCAGGAGACTGAGTGCAATGAGGGAGTCAGGATGACCGAAGAGGATATTGGAAGGTGAACGTAAATTAAAGATTTTCTTTTTTAGCACCGGGAGGAAAAAAGAGCAGGAAGCTGTTAATGAGAAGAGGAGGAGGAGGAGGAGGAGGAGGAGGAGGAGGAGGAGGAGGAGGAGGAGGAGGAGGAGGAAGAGGAGGAATGCTATTTTTTTATCATTTTCAGAAAGACCTCTTCCACTATCATAGGTTTGATATACACTTTGTAATCAGTGGGTACTACACATTTCACTTTGTTTTGCTCTAGACGACTCTTCATGAGTTTTGCATTGGAAAACAACTTAATATTTTTCCGTAATGTTTCGCCTGTTTTCGTATATTTTTAGAATCCCATGTGCCGTTGTTATTTACATCTATATTGAGAATTCTCACTACTTCGCTTTTTTCCATTTGTTCTATATGTAGTTGCTACGTCTCGATTGAACGAAGATTTTGGTCTTTTGTTTTGTTATTCTGTGTGGTATTTCTTTTTGTTTCGTTTTCGTACAGTATGAAAAGATTCCTGTGTATTGATTCAGTGACTGAAACTTTTATGAGCTTTGCAAATGTAAAGATTCTTTTTTTGGGGGGATGGGGGGTGTTACAACTCTATCGGCTCTGCATTTTCGATTGCTTGTTAGCAGTTTCTACTTTTATCTCAAAACAATATCCATTTTTGTTTTTTCCAGTTTCTAGATTGGTGTATAGTTCTTTGTTAGCTACCAGACGATCACAAGCGTACACACATGCATACACGTAGAGACATACACATATGCATACACACACACACACACACACACACACACACACACACACACACACACACACACACACACACACACACACACACACACACTCGATGGCGCGGTTGGTAGAGTTCCCGGCTACCACTACGGCGGTCCGGGTTCGAATCCCACCCAGGGCTGAAATAATTTCAGTATCGCTGCGCTGCGAGTCGTTACTTCAACTGTTGTGGGCGGGGAGTTAGGGGTGCGTGTAAGGTCACAGCATTACCCATAGGTCGTTCATATATGAGCTCTGAGCTCTCTTCCATGAGGGAAATAGCTGTCGATCACGAGTCCATCACGTGACCCAAGACTATGGTGAATCACACACACACACACACACACACACACACACACACACACACACACACACACACACACACACACACACACACACACAACCCCCCCACACACATACATACACACACGAACATACATATACTTAAATACACACACACACACACACACACACACACACACACACACACACACACACACACACACACACACACACACACACACACACACACACACACACACACACACACACACACACACACACATACACATATACACACACACGCACAAGCACACACGTGGACGGACAAACGATCTTACATGCACACACATACGGTCTCTCGCATTTGTACACATACGTATCTTTTAAAAAAAAATATGCTGTGGTATTCCAGAAACCGCTTCAAGGACTCGAGGTTTTCTTGGATTTACAAAAGGATCTGAAACTCCTTCGAGTGTGAAATCCTTCCGACAAGTGACATTAGATCCCCCTCGATGCTCAGCCTCAAGGGGGGAAGTCATGAGAATATGAATAGAATTGTCTGGTGAGGATCTTACTTTTTCCTGATACCGTCAGGCGATTTTATTCAGATGAGCAAAACGAAATCTGTTCACATAAAGTTAACTTGGTTTATATTCATTAGATATGGCATATTATACACATTATTTGAGTAAGGGAGAAGCTTGAAAAAAGTCTATAGTAAACTCAACCCCTGTTCACATAAGGTTAACTTTGAATATATTTATCAGATATAATAGATCTTACATTTTATTTGGGTAAAAGAGAATCATGACAAAAGTCTACAGTATTTTTTTTTCTTTTGAAGAGGCAATGAGATGAACACTTAGGAAATTGACATACGGAACGGAAGGAGCTCATGAAAAAATAAGAAAATAGAATTACAAATAAGAAAAAGAAACAAATACATAAATTATTACAATAAACAATGGACAAAAAATGAATGAATAAATAAATAAATGAATAGATAAATGAATAAATAAAAACGGACTGTGTGCATGAAAATGAAGATAAGATGAGAACTATATGAATGAATAGTAATAATAATAGATAAAGAGTAATACCAACTAACAATGAAAAAATAAGTAATCAAGAAATAAGTAATAATAAATAAATAAACACGGAATGGGTGCATGAAAATGAAGAGACATAAAATGAGAAATATATGAATGAATAGAATAGATAAACAGTAATATTAACAAATAATGAAAAAAATAACTAATCAAGAAATAAGTTATAATGCATAGATAACAAATAATGACATGAATAAAAAATAAATTGAA
>NC_134802.1:23825055-23842555 GCF_046742065.1 Oratosquilla oratoria
CAGAGAACCTTCCGGTGATGCTCGAGGAGTCTCTTTTGGTATTGTTTCTGGAGGACATTCCAGAGATGGTCAAGAAGGACTTTTCGGTTATGGTCAACGAACTTCCGGCGATGATCTAAGACGATCTACCGACGAGAGCCGAAATCGACCTTCCGGAGATGGCCGAGGTCAACCTTCCGGCGATGGCCGGGGCCGACCTTCCGGTCGATGGTCAAGGCCGACATTCCATCGACAGCCGAGGTCGACCTTCCGGCAATGGCCGCAGCCGACATATCGGTCGAGTGCCGAGATCGACTTTCCGGTGAAGGTCGAAGTCGACTTTCTGGTCGATGGCCAAGGTCGACCTTCAGGCGATAGCCGAGGAGGACCTTTGAGAGGCCGGGACCTTGTTAGCTTTAATGTAAGCATCCACTCGAACAACAAAGGAACGCATGCATTGTTCGAGTCTTGCGATCGGCTAGGGTACGAAGTTGAGGTGATCCCCAACTCCTCCACTCCTTACCGGTTCTCATGTCTGTGCCGAGAATTCATTTTTAACGTGGTGGTGAAATTTATATATTTTTTTCTGACTAATGCCAAGTTATTTTATTCGTCAGTGGACGATATGAGGTAACAGTCGGGACCCCGTTACTCGGGTGAATAAAATTATCTGGCAACTTCTGAAGTTAGAACAATCTTCAATATCCACAACGATTTTTTCTCTGAAAACATTAGAATAGTAGAAAACGGTTCTGGTATAAAAAAAAGTTTTCGATTTTGAAAAATTTTGTTTCAAATATTGGAAATTTAAAAATATCTAATTGTATAAAAAAGAACTTTCTGTATCTGTATCAAAGTTCGAGCACCAGCGGGGCAGAATCGCCAGGCGTTAGATGGAACAAACTCATTTATGTGTGTCACTGTTGAAGGGCGTTAAAGGTGAAGTGAGGTAGAAAGGACGGAACCATTCTCTAGGGCCTTGCTCCATTTCGCTGCAGGTCACGTCCCGATATAGTCACTGAATAGGGGACGCCAATGGAAAGCAATCTTCCGAAATGATTGTTAGGTGGATGGAAGGCACACTCTCATGCCGTAGTCTAACGCAGCAACCTGGCTCGTTTATACTGTGTAAAGAATTCAGTAATGGGGTAAATAGCTTCTTTTACATTTCTTGTTTGCACGGAGAATTTGATGACAAACGAGGTCGAAGTGTCTGTATTCGTTTTACGTTGAAGTCACTGTACATTTTTTTTAATGTTAGGGAGATAAACCTTTAGCTGTCGGAGATTATCGTCAGATCAATAAAACTGCCTGACGGAATTCAGGATAGAAACACTGCAGAAGGTTGATGAAACTGCCAAATTCGTCGATGTCAGAGCGCTGTGAACAGAGAATAGGTTGGGTTCTTTGTATTACTATGATATAGTGAAACTTGGGTATGCTGTCACGTAGACTTCCCCACACCGGCCTATTCTCGCTGGTTAATTTTGTCTTCGGTTACTACCAAATTACTTCTTAAACCAAGATACGAATTTGTCACAGAATTTGTCAAAACTTCCTCGAATATTCACCAAACCCTTGATAGTAAAGTTAAGTATTCTCTTCTGGTTAATATAGACGATTTTATTAACGTAAACAAGAATACGTTTAGATAGTTTACATGTACCGGCTTCTTTTTTCATAACGAAAAAAATTCAAACAGAAATATAACACCAAAACATGACTTAATCTTTATCATGGAATAAAAAAACAACAAAAACAATCACGTCATAAAAGTGTCAAATAAAGTTCCTCTCTAGCAGCTTCCAGACTCCTAAAGACTGAATGATCTCGGGAGTGCTCAGCCAACGAGCTGGAACATGGTGTTCTTGAAGCTCTCGATACCTGGAAGGAGACTCTAAAGAGGTCTCTGAGGACCAGACAGAGCAATGATGCCATTACGAAGAGGACAGAGGGAAAGATTCGAAGAAATGGTCAATTTTAGGGGATCCTCAATGGTGCTATCGGTAGGGCAGGTCATGGTAGATGTGAGAGTGCATTTTCGAGCATCAGTTTCCACACTGTTTAGGTGTGGTGTTAACAAGTATTTTCAAGAAAGAAAATAAAAGTGTGTATCTTTTACCATACTTTATTAATTTTATTTTTCTTATTTGTTTATTTTTGTTTCTGGATGAGATGGAAATTTTCTTATAATAAAAGGTAAGGTTGGCAAATATCAAATACATTTTCACATTTCCGAAACATCTGCCAATTTTTCATGTTCCAGAAAGAGTTTCTCTACAAGATTCGTTTGAGAAACATATGAAATATGTTCATGAATATCTTTATCCAAGAAAATAAAGATAGAGAACGTCCTCACAATTAACCCAGGAGACGCTTTGTCGTGACCGACCGTTCAACGAGCAAGAGCAAAGGGTGGTCACTAGTGCACGTTGGTCCATTGATCCAGTGTGGAATATTAACCTCGTTTAGTCGGGTTTTCCCTCAGCTGAATAACATCTCTTGCCGGTGGACATATAACATTAATGTAGAATATATTCTCTCTCTCTCTCTCTCTCTCTCTCTCTCTTTCTCTTTCTCTCTATATCTCTCTCTCCCACTTACTCTCTCCTACTCCCTCACTCCCTCCATTGCTATCTCCCTCCTTTCTTCCCTGTCTTCTCTGCCTCGTCTTTCCTTCCCTCCCATTCTATTTTCTCTCTAACTCTGTCACGCTCCTCCTCTCCTATTCCCTCTCTCTCCCCCTCTCCCTTTCTCTCTCTCCTCCCTCCTTCCCCTCTCCCTCTCCCTCTCCACCCTCTCCTCTTCTGAGTGAGAACGATCCAGGCGGCCTCGCGTTCGGTTCTTCATTTCCTGAAGGAGTTACGAGGTCTCTCGGGAGTGGAAGGACGTGGATCCGGGAATTAGGTACTCGTAATTCTTGCAGCCGGGTCCACGGAGGGTCTGGGGGAGGAAGGGTTGCCATCCAGAAAAGAATGCAATCATGTGACGGCAGTCAGAGCAAAAATTTATTATTAATGTTTGTGACCAAGCCAAGGCAAACATTAGCCTAACCCAATATAACCTTAACCTAACCTAATCTAACTTAGCATGACCTAATCCAAACTTAGCGTAACCTAACTTTACTTGGCTTGACGTGACCTACTCTATCCTGATCTAAACATAACCTACTTTACCTGACCTGACCTAACCTAACAAAATTTGGTTCAACCAATAATCATCCGAATACTTTTTTTTTTGAGAGAGAGAGAGACACCATGCCACCGAAGTCTAAGAGCAGCAGCAGCAACAAGTGCCAAGAGAGAAGCTGAAGTGCCTAGTTAAGACGAAGTAAAACTGGCACTGAGGCCGGCGAGGGCCAAGGAGCCACCAAGACGCGCTGGACGTTAAAGGAGGTAGAGCGAGAGGACACTGGGTTGCATCTTCTGTGGAAGGAGGGCATAAAAGGGGTAAGATTCTTCCTGAAGAAGCGGAGGCAGGAGGAGGAGGAGGAGGAGGAGGAGGAGGAGGAGGAGGAGGAGGAGGAGGAGGAGGAGGAGGAGGAGAAAGAAAAGGAGGAGGAAGTAGACTCTTTCTGTGGAAGACCAAATGAGCACTTAAGATCTTCCAGAAGACGTAGGAAGTAGAAGAGGACCCTGAGGAGAGATATGAAAAATTTTCTGCACAAGAAGTAAAAAGAGATTAGGTTCTTCCTGACAAAGAAGGTGAAGGTAGAGTGAAAAGCCGTAGGGGTGATCACGGACAACGTTTCTGCGGGAGAGAAACTCAGCAATTAGGTCTCCTCCAGAGGGTAAGGGATGTCCTGCTCCCCTGAAGGTGATAAGAGTTAAGACTCCTCCCGGATGTGCCAAGGAATGGCACAATTAATCCCGCCTGATACAGACGAGGAGGTGGTAGAGAGAGATGGTTATAACGAGAAGATAAGTAGTGTCTTCCTGTAGTAGTAGGTCACATGAGGATACAAGTTCCTTTCTAAGACACAGGAAGGCGTAGTATTACACTGAAACAGTACCCCCAGGGGGTAAACTACCCACTGGATGTAATCTAACAAGATTTTCGGGGATAATGGTGGGGTGACAGAAAAAAAAAACACTGTTGTACCTGGCATTAGGACTAATGCTAACTTAGTCTTAGTATGTAAAGTTGTGAAATAAAACTACTATAATTTAGTAATAAATTCATTAGAGATACACAATATTCAAAACAAAAAATTAACGAAAATATCTCTAGCGTTTTAATTTAGCCAAATATATCAACATTGACAACGATTTGTAAAAAGGGGTAAGACGCTCAATGTGGCATGTTAAATTCGGAAACAAGCTGAAAAAGTTTGGGAACCATTTTTCTGAAAGAAAGAATAAAGACGTTCAGGAGAACGGTGTTTCACTTCTGAGTACTACAGTTACCGAAGACGTCTGAGCCTGTAGCGAGCGTATTTCTTTGCGTCGTAGAGTTACGATACTCGTAAGTTTACGAGGTCATAAACGACTCGTGCACGTAGTAAATCTACGACCCAATGAGGTACGAGTCCCACACCTCTCAGGAAGACATCAGCCACTGTAGAAGTGGAGGCAGGTTTACATCCTGAAGTAGAAAAAGAGGATAGTATCACCACCTGAAAGAGAGGTGACAAGGAGGGTAGTTCTTTTTAGAAAAATAAATGAACAAAATAAATAAGTAAATAGATAAAGATAATGCGGAGGGGAGGAAAAGAGAAGAAAGAGGGAGAAAGGGGTATTATAGTATTAAAAAAGTAAAAGAGAAAGATCCAGTATCTTCTTGAAGAAGTTAAGTGAAATAGATAACCTTTTCCAGAGGTGGTGAGGTAGTTACTCGAAATAAGAAGCAGAATCATGAGCAAGAGATAGACAGTTTGAGAGAGAGAGAGAGAGAGAGAGAGAGAGAGAGAGAGAGAGAGAGAGAGAGAGAGAGAGAGAGGGAGAGAGAGAGAGAGAGGGAGAGTGAGTTAGAAAACAGCCAAAGGGGATCAGAAAAACCAATTACTATGAGATATCAGGAACGACTTGTCGGCGGAGAAGAAAGAACATGGCTCGGTGCCAACGAAAGAAAACAGTGCCAACAAAAGAAAGCGTTGTCAGGGCAGCAAGATAAATGAAGAAGAAAGAACACCGATGGTATTAGCAAAGAAGCCCTGAGGATAAAATTCGCGTTTAACTTAAAAAAGATGTCTAGCTCTGTGCCGAACGAAAAAATGTGAAAAGAACGAAGGTGCTCAGCACTCGCTTGAGGAAGTATGTAGGCGCTTGGGAAATTTTCGTTCAGTCTCTATTTTTTCGACCTAATGATTTGGAAACTCTTCTTGATGATTGTACGCCCAAAGAGGAGAGTATAATACATCTCTGTGGTGCTAACCAGAATAGAATACTTGTGTGGCATCACCGTGACAAAGAGGTTAATTTTTGTGAGCCGAAAGACTTCGTAAGCTAAATACAAAGAATTACAAAGGCGGAGCATGCCAACAGGAGACCTTTTGATCCATACCAATTCGTCTTGGTTTAACTAGAGTCCAAGTAGTGAATTAGTCATTTGGATTTACAGGCGGGGTTTAAGGAGGGGTTTCGGTCATTTTGGTTATGAGATATTTGTCTAAACTGAATAAAATAATCCAGTATTAGCCAGAAAAAATCAAATTAGCCATTTGGGATATAATAATGGAACCCTTCAGTACAGGATCCTGCCTCCAGTTGAATGAATTCATCTGATGTCAGAGAGAACACAATATTTAAATTTGTTGTTGTAGTGAAGATACTGTTTTAATGACAATTCCATTGAGCTTAGACTCTGTCCTTAGAATCAGAGTCTAGCTTCCGGGTAAATAAATTCGTCTCCGAAGAACCAGAATAAAATCTTTGAAGTGTTTGTTTTTGGAAAGGTAAGCACTTGTCCCTGGAACGAAGTCACTGAGGTGGAAAATCACGTTCGAAAATCAATGGAAATGGAAATTAAACAGACCTTCAACTCTGATTCCTCTCCCAGACTCTCTGATTCCTCTCTCCGACAGACCAGAAATGGTGAACAAGGAATTTTGCCCATTTTCTTTCTATGAACTCCAATGAACCTTCATCAGTTAAGAAAAAAAAAAGGGAAAAAGAAAAAGGGTTCATTCCATTGTCACCGCGATCAGCAGGAGCTGGAAAAAAGTCCCCATATTTTTCAGTATCGGGCCTAATGAGAGGCTAATAGGCGTTTCCTTTATCTCATCTTGACAAAGGAAACACGACCTTATGACCCAGGGATGCAAGGGTCGTTTTGTTGTGCCTCGCTAGCCTGCTGGCATTTGATGAATGCTATTAGGACTGAATGTGCGAAGGAAAGACTGGCAGACGGGGGCAACATCTACGCTCTGGAGAACCCTTGATTAATCATTCGGATGATTTTGTGGATGTTCGAATGGTTCCTGCTCGAACAGTACGGACGAAAATGATGAATTATTTGAGTATATATACATATATATATATATATATATATATATATTTTCAATCATCAGATTTTTTTTATTGCATAAGAATATTGTGGGTAATCGAGTGGAAGAAAATGATGATTTATTCAAATAATTCGTAAACTGTTCATAGTATTTTGAGGTTTTGTAAATCTATTTTCATAAAGAATGTTTACTGTGCTTAAATAATCTTTTTATAGTAATAATATGACTGTTCTAGAAAGATGAAAAAATACTCAAACTATGGGAAGATGAAAACGAGTTAAGAAGAAAAAATCTAGGGGTGAAAGAAATTATTTGTTTTTAAACAGAGTAAAATATTAAGGTCAACTGTAGAAGAGGTAACATATATTTTAACAAAATCATAAAGCGCATCATATAGTTAAAAATAGGTTAAAGTTGTGAACCTATATTGATCAAACCAACATCATTGTGTGTGTGTGTGTGAGTGTGTGTGTGTGTGTGTGTGTGTATGTGTGTGTGTATGTGTGTGTGTTTGTGTGTGTGTTTGTGTGTGTATGTACATAAGACGGCAGGCAGACGAAACTAATAGTATCACGCTGTACGGAAGGGAATAGAAAATTAAAATATTTTGTATTATGATCTTTATTAAATTGTTTAACTTTGATAATTTCTTTCTTATACCTGACAATTCTATTTAAGTGCAGGAGGTGCCCGTCATTCATTAAGACTTAAATAGACCCTTTTCTGCTTCTTTCTCTCCCTTTCCCTCCCTGGGGGGTAGGGGGGGGATCGTGTAACAAATGGCCGATAACCCAAAACAGCGGATAAAGCCAACGAGGCACCCGCATACTTTACAACCTCATCACGTGATCGTAATCAGAGGCTAGGCAGCCCTCCACCCGATCGTTAAGGTCGACGGAACCGTCATACACGATTACGAAATGGGCCATACAGCTGTCACCCGAGAACACGGGAGTCGAATTGAATTTGTACCGGAGGCGGCGGGTAGGGTCATGTCCTGGTTTGTGTCTGCCACCACGGTTTGGGTGGCACCAGTAGGGGGGGTTGGGGTTGGGGGAGGGCATTACGGGGGTTGGAACGAATGAGGGGGGACGGGAAGGAGAAAGGGGGAGGGTTCAAGTGAATTCATGAAATTAAAGTTTCTATCTTCGGTCGCTGGGCCTTTGGTTAAGGATGACCTTCTCCCTCCTTCCCTCTCACCCTGTCTCCCCTCTCCCCCTTCCCCCTCGTCCTCCTATTCCCTACCCCCATCCCCCTCATCTCTTCCTCTGTTCCCCTCCTCCCCTTCCTCCGCCTTCCTCTACCCCTCGTCTCCCCTCCTCTCCTTCTTCCTCTTCCCTACCCACATTGACCCTCCTCTCATACTCGCGTCTCTTTCCGTCCCCCATATCGCTTTTATCCCCCCCTTCCCCACAAAGTGAATTGAATCGTGTGAGTCAAGATCGTATCCACTACAGTAGGTCACTATAGTGACGGATTTGATCGATATAGTCTGGATTCCCCTCGCTACAACGGCGACCCTCGAAGGGAAACGCGTTCATGTGACGCTAACTAGAAAAAAATTGATGGATTATGCCACAGTGACAGAGGGATACAGAAACTATATTATGTTCCAGAAGGTAATGGGTTATATGTTATCTAGGAGGTAAATAGGAGCGTTCCAGAAAGAATGTTGGAAAAGACCTTCCCAGTAACTATTGACAGAGTTCGAACTGTGGTGATCTTTGTCCCATTCCTTCTAGAAATATACTCTGTGTTCATTTTCTTCTTTCTTTTCAATATTGTCTTTTTTCAGTCTTTGAACTATGTAGACTATATGAAAAGACCTTCCCAGTAACTATTGACAGAGTTCGAACTGTGGTGATCTTTGTCCCATTCATTCTAAAAATATACTCTGCGTTCATTTTCTTCTTTCTTTTCAATATTGTCTTTTCTCAGTCTTTGAACTATGTAGACTATATATATATATATATACATATATATATATATATATATATATATATATATATATATATATATATATATATATATGTGTATCGTTAGTTCGTCTACATTTGGAATATGCTGTTTCCGTATGGTCACCGAATCTCATTAAAGACATTGACAGATTGGAAAAAGTACAACGGCGAGCCACAGAACTGATTCCAAATATCAAAAATAAATCATACGAAAATCTACTAAAACATATGAATCTGTTTTCCTTAAAGAAGCGTAGACTCAGAGGTGACTTGATACAGGTCTTTAAGATTCTAAAGGGGATTGACAACATCAAAAGTGACAAAATTTTCACACTGAATGAGAATCCGACAAGAAATAATGGTCTCAAACTGTTATGAAATAAATCTAATTTGGAAGTGGGGAGAAACTACTTTGCCAACCAAGTAGTTAATGAATGGAATAAACTTCCTGCAAAGGCAGTGCAATGTAGCTAAGTTCGAAGCTTTAAAATTCATTTAGATAGACATCTAAGCATGATGCTGTAATGACTGTCATATATTTTATATTATTTGTTTATTTATTTGTTATTATTTGTCTGTTTGCTTATTATTTGCTTGATTTTCATTTATTATTATTCATCTGTCAATTTATTATTATCTACTACTACCTGTTTGCTTATTATTTAACTATACTTATGCATTTATTTATTTTATTTATTATTACTTATATTATTATATTTCTTATTTTACTCTTATTTTTATCTTATCTTTTATTATTACCTATTTTTTTTCGCATCTTAGTTATGGACCAGAAGGTCTCTTGTCGGCATGCTTCGGCTTTGTAATCCTTTGTAATTACGTATATATATATATATATATATATATATATATATATATATATATATATATGTATATATATATACATATATATATATATATATATATATATATATATATATATATATATATATATATATATATATATATATACATACACACACATAAGAATCAGTGTTACCGGGAACCTAACTTGTAGCGGAATGACAAATAACTTTGGGCAATTGAACTCGATTTAATTTATTCTTGGTTCATTTCTTTGTGGAGCGTCGCTTTGTGTGATATTATTATTATTATTATTATTATTTTTAGCCTTTTTGCCACTTTTCGAAATATGTAAATAAAAGAAAAAAAATGCCTTCGCAGCCCTTGAACCCGCCCTACTCCCCCCCCCAAAAAAAGAAAAGAAAAGTAAAATTGGTAAATAATTAGATAAATTAAATCCAATTCTTCACAGCTTACTCCTAACCCCGTCGGCCGCCGGGCCTCTCCGCGGAACCTTTCTCGTTCCGTCCGTCATCGGCGCCTCGCCTTCTTCAGCAATAACCTTCTCGCCTTGCTGCAATTTTGTCCACACTACATCAGGTGGAATGCAAGGCTCGCCGGGGAACGCCCTCGCAATTACGTTCCGGGGTTCCCCACAACCATAGTTTACAGCGCCACCTGTGCCCTCTTTCTCTCTTTCACAAGTGTTGTTATCACACCCTCCCCCCCGCCTCCTTTCCCCTCCCTCCTTCTCTTTTACCCCCGAGATGCAATTTCTACTTTCGTACCGGGTCTGGCAACTGTTTTGCTGTTTTATTATGTCGTTATTTGTATGCATGGGCGCATGGGAATGCGTACGCGGATTAGCGCGCACGTAGACATCTATACGCGCATGCTCGAGCCCATAGACACTTGTATGCGCGTGCGCGCGTACGCACTCACGTACATCCCCCATACACACACACACACACACACACACACACACACACACACACACACACACACACACACACACACGTATGTATAATATATATATATATATATATATATATATATATATATAAATATATAGATAGATATATATATATTGCAGAAACCACAGCGAAAATAACGCTGGAATACTAAACGTTTTCGTCTATTACGACATCCTCAGGGTACTCAGAGGATGTCCTAATAGACGAAAACGTTTGATATACCGAACTTTATTTTCCCTGTGGTTTCTCCATTAACATTTAGTCACGCGTTTTTGTGATTATTTTTGCAATATATATATATATACTGTATATATATGTATATATATATATATATACACTGTATATATATGTATATATATATATATACACTGTATATATATGTATATGTATATATATATACATATATATATATGTATATATACTGTATATATATGTATATATATAGACATATATATGGATATGTATATATATATATATACATATATGTATATATATAATATATATATATATATATATATATATATATATATGTATATATATACATATCCATATATATATGTCCTGAAGAGGGCTACAGTTGATAGCCGAAATATAGGATTTTTCTTTATTCGAAGTTTATTCTTTCTCCGACTGTGGGTTCCTGTGTGTAATATGTCTATATATATATATATATATATATATATATATATGTATATATATTGTGTGTGTGTGTGTATTTGTGTTTGCGTGATGTTGCAGTATGTGTGCAGTATGCAATGTCAACATACAGGACGACTCTCCTTCCTTCCGTAGGACAACAGTACAAGAGAAATGGTTCAGTGTTTTCATTGTTCCCATAGGAAAAAGTCATCTCGATCCATTTCATTGGATGGAAATGCCTTTCGGAGCTGCAAGGTTCTTTCTCAGTAACAGGGTCCTTTTCTATTTTTTCTTCTTCTTTTTTTTTGGGGGGGGGGGTCCTGACCCCGAACTGGAATCCTTTTTTACACCCTATTACTTTTTATGTACATTCTTTTTTTCGTTAGGCGAAACAATTTGTACATGAGATTGTTTTCGTCCATTTCTTTTCCATATCCAGTGATAGGGATTATTCTAGCTTTTATGTTTTATTCACTTTGAACTTTTTTCCTTTTTGTCTGTGTGTAAACAGAGCCAATTTGCATTTGAGGATGTTTGTTTTTTCTTTTCTTTTTTCTACTCTTGTTCAGTGATACATATTTTCATTCAATTTGGACAAAATGTTTTTTCATTGTCATATACATGCAGATCAGCAATAAAGGCTGAGTGGAAGGTCCTATAGTAATAAAGAATTACCAACGCAGTTTGTAGCAGTTTGCAGGGATATTTTTAGATATCTAAACTTACACTATGGAAAGACGAAGAGTGCGGGATGATCTAATAGAGGTATCCAAATGGATTGGGGCTCTAACAAAGAGAAAGCAAATAAGATTCTAGGACTGATTGCGAGATCTTTTGACTTCAAAAATCCATCACTCATTAACAAGCTATATATATCGTTAGTTCGTCCACATTTGGAATATGCTATTTCCGTATGGCCACCGAATCTCATTAAGGTTATTGACAGATTGGAAAAAGTACAACGGTGAGCCACAAAACTGATTCCAAATATAAAAAATAAATCATACGAAAATCTACTAAAACATATGAATCTGTTTTCCTTAAAAAAGCGTAGACTCAGAGGTGACTTGATACAGGTCTTTAAGATTCTAAAGGGAATTGATAACATCAAAAGTGAAAAAAAAAATCACACTGAATGAGAATCCGACAAGAAACAATGGTCTCAAACTGTCAGGAAATAAATCTAATTTGGAAGTGGGTAGAAACAACTTTGCCAACCGTGTAGTTAATGAATGGAATAAATTTCCTGCAGAGGCAGTGCAATGTAGTTCAGTTCGAAGCTTTAAGAATCATTTAGATAAACACCTAAGCAAGATGCTGTAATGACTATCATTTATTTTATATTGTTTGTTTATTTGTTTTGTTATCATTTGTCCGTTTGTTTAATATTATTTGTTTGATTCTCATTTATTATTAGTTAAGTCAATTTATCATCATTTACTATTTACCTGCTTATTATCTAACTATACCAATGCATTTATTTATGTATTTTTATTATTTACATTATAGTTTTTATTTATTCATTTATTTGTTTCTCATTATTATCATTTTTTCGCATCCGACCTAGATATGGACCAAAAGGTCTCCTGTCGGCATGCTCCGCCTTTGTAATCCTTTGTAATCCTTTGAGAGTGTAGGGAAGGACATATAATAATGGATTTAAATTGGATAAATTTAGGTTTAGGAGATGGGAAAGACCAGGTTTACAAACAGTGATGAACGAAATGAAATAGACTTAGTAACCATGTATTGAACGTTGAAACAATTGGTTGTTTTATGAGAATATTAGGTAACTTTATAGGGATGACATGTGGCACGGGACCTGGAACTGCCAAACGAAGGCCTTATTGTCTCTTGCAGTCTCCTCTATTCTTATTTTATGTTAACATTCAGATACGCAAAGCCACGACCGTGGCTCAAATCACTTCGTACAATTGAGCCATGATAGTGGCTTGGTGCGCCTTGCTATAGTAAGCCATAGTATCATCTTGTACAATCTACTAAGCTAAAACACGATGGTAACACAAAACGCTACACTGCACTGAGACACGGTAATGGTTTGTAGTAATCTGAGACGCTGAGCCACGATCGTGGCTTTAAGCCCGAAGAATGAATTACCCGAGTGTCTTACCACATTAAACGGAAGAATTTCTAAAGGCCATAAAAAAGGTCAAAGATTGTACAAAGGACTCTCGTCGGTTCCCTTTTGCAGGCTGAAAAAGGTCGTGCATTCTAAGGCCCGGCGCCTAAAGTGGCTTTAGGTTCTTTGACCAACACGTTTTGTTTTTTTCTCCTTTTTCTTACTTTCATTCTTCTTCGTCTTTATTTTGCTGTGAAAGATGGTTGAAAACTGATGCCTCAAGGGCGTGGAGGGGTGCGGTGGGGTGGAGGGGGCAGGTAAGGGGTGGGGGCGGAGATGAAGGGGCAGGTAAGGGGGTGGCGGGAGGGAGGGGGAGGTTCATACACACAGTGAATGGAGGCAAGAATACCTCAAGAGATTCTTTCTCTTTCTCTCTCTTTTTTCGTTCTGTTTGAATGTCAGACGAATGATTGACCTTTCGAAGTTCCGTTTCCTCCTCAGGAGAAGTTCTGTGTGGTTTCTTCGAAATCCTTCAGTATGTTCAGGAATGAAAACCTGAAACCCTAAAATACTGAAATCCCTTCCCTCAGCCACGCACCGTACCATTTTTGATGAGATCACTTGGTGTAAGAAAAAAAAAAAAAAAATCCGCCAGGGCGTGTCAAGGTTTGCATTCGCCTTGTATCTCTGTTCACTCGGTTTTTATTCCAGCGGCTCCTGGTGACTGCCACTTGCTCTGGCTATCCTAACAGAAAGGGGTCTTGACTGCGGTCAAAACTGATACATTTGCACTGTACGTTTGGTTGTAGTCTCGATGGTTGTTGGAGGCCAGATCATAATACATTTTTCAGTTTCGCAACATGCTGTAATGGCTGCCATTTATGTTATATCATTTGTTTATTTGTTTGCTATCATTTATCTGTTTGTTTATTATTATTTGCTTGATTTTCATTTATTATTATTTATATGTCAATTTATCATTTACTATTTACCTGTTTGTTATTCAACTATATCTATGCATTTATTTATTTGTTTTATTTTTTATTATTTATATTTATATTACTACAACTTTATCTATTTATCATTATATATATATATATATATATATATATATACGTATATATATATATATATATATATGTATGTATATATGTGGAGAGGAGGAAGAGAAAGACACGGGTCTAGGGCCGAGTTTATTCCTGACCGGTTTCGCTTACAGCTTCTTCAGAGGAAGAACCTGTGAGCAAAACCGGTCAGGAATAAACTCGGCCCTAGCCCCGTGTCCTTTTGTTCCTCCTTCCTCAAACCTATCACAATGTCACAACGTGTATATATATATACATATATATATATATATATATATATATATATATATACATATATATGTACATATATATGTATATATATATATATATATATATATATGTATATATATGTATATATATATACAAATATAAATATATGTATATATATATATGTATATATATATATATGTTTATATATATATATCTATATATATATATATATATATATATATATATATATATATATATATATATTTGCATCCAACCTAGTTGAGGGCAAAAGGGTCTCCTGGCGGTATACTCCACCTTTGTAATCCTTTGCAGCTAAAAAAAAAAGTTGTCTATCGAGGCTAGAACAAAGACAGTAAAGTGATATTTTAAGGTGAATGTAGGTAGGGGGTTATTATATTGAACCCCCTCCCCCCAAAAAAGAAAGAAAGAAAATAAACGAATATCCAAGAGTTCTTTGACATATGAGCTATTGACTTATCCCTTGCCCTCTCCTTTTCCTTTTCCTTCGAACTGACAGTCTTTGTTGACATACCTCTTCCTCCGTTGCCCATGCTGTTGACTTGCCTCCAGGCTTTCTGTATGCTATTGCGGGTTTTATTCACAGTCAAGAACGGGTACACTCATACTAAGAGTTTCTCATCTAAAGTTAGCTTACCATCCACCCCCTCCTTTTTTTTTTTCTTCCTCTCCTTGGTTGTCGGTCTGCAATGTGGATTTGTTCCCACATTTGACTCGGAAAACCTCCTTATGACTCATTACCAGTGAGCTCGTCTTTGAGATGCTCTGGCTTTTGCTGAGTTGAAAAAAAAAAAAAAACTCACGTTGGATCCTTTGATGATTGTCTCTACAAGTCGCGGGTTTTCTTGTGTTTGTTTAACTTAAAACCCGGAGTTCATTTGCCTTCTCTTTAATGAGCGTCCCAGAGTTTTTTTGTTTTTTTGTGTGGGGGTGGGAGTTTTGGTTTCATTTTGCCTTTAGTGGTTGTCTTTCACAGTTGCTGCTTCTTTTGTTTTGCTTGGGATGACAAATTAATTTTTATTTTTGTTTCCTTTACACGAATGTTTTTGATATTCTATTTTCATTTTTGATGAACAAATTCAAAATCCTTTTACTTACCTTTTTGTAGAGGAGGTGTTATTTTTCTCTACATTTCTTATGAAAAATAGTGTATATTCTCTTTTTGTTAAATATTCGTATGTTTTCATTTTCTTACATTATTTTTATACTATTTCGTTTATTTTATCGGGAGCAAGTTCAACGCATGGTTTTGCTTTTTTAACACTTTTTTCTTGAAATATTTGTTACAAATTCTTTTACATTGTGAACTCCGCGGAAAATATCAACAAGTCTCCTGCCTGAACATAGTGCTACTTCTGTCCAACAACTTTCAGTTACTTATTTTTTCAATTGAACAGGTGCGTGTAACCATGTAGACTGGCACTCGGTCCCCATACACAGCCTACAATCTTAACTAAGATGGCTGTGTCCGGCTTTCTAGTTCCTACAGTCTATTAAAGGATTTTGAAGATATCAGTTGAATATATCACTTGGAACAAGCTGTTAATTCATATGGAGATTTGGTCCCCCCACCAAATCTCCATATCTGATGTGTTAACTATATTTTATTTACGATGACACTAGAGTAAAACATTTATGAAAAACTATAGAAAATTAGAGACTAACTTATCTGGTAGTAATGATAGAGCATAAACGAACCGACTTAACACAAATATGTTCATTATTTTTTCCTTGATCACCACATATAAATCCTCACTGCCCAAGGAAGGCTGTTGCTAATATAATTTTTGTTATCACTATCATTATTTGGCTTTGTTATTACTATCATTATTTATTTTTGTTATTATTTTTATCATTATTATATTATATTTATTGTTGCCGGCGTCTCAATAATCATCTATTTGCTTTCCCTCATTAATTGATCTGTGTATATTTTTACTTGCATGTCAATCTATATACTTATTTATTCATTTATTTTTCTTGGCTAGTTTTAGACTATTCATTTATGCTTGTCAATTGAATAATCAATTTAGTTATCTAGATTATTCATCTATTATTTATTCACCTATTCATTTATTAATCTGTTTTTGTACATCAATTTCGTTGTCTATTTTTATTGACCTAATTTTCTATTCACAGATCTAATAAATTAACTAGTTATATATAAAATTATGTATGATTTATTTTGTGTTTTGGATATTATTGATGGAACTTGATTTAAGTGAATTCACTTTGTGGAATAATTTCCCAAAATCATTTCTCTAATTTGACTCATAATAACGAAAAGACTTAATTAAATTTGAAATATGAAAGCATTTTCATATTTGGAATTTTCAGGTACTTGGCCTACGCAAACTGACACTACAAACTATTTAATTTAATAAGCATTAGGAATTGTGCAAACCGTGATTACCCTTTTTGTATCATCAGTTACAGCTTAATTAAGGTAATTGATGTTGTCATTGACGTCGTCATTGTTATTAGTGTATTCCTTTTCATTGTCATTATCGTGATCATTGTCATTGTCAGTACCGTCATCATTATTGCCGTCACATCTACAACCATTATTATGACCATCATCTCCATTATTAGCTTTACTATTATCATTAACATCATTACCATTATCACCTTCAATTTTACCATCATTATCATCATAAACATCATCATCATCATCATCATCATCATCATCATCATCATCATCATCATCATCATCATCATCATCATCATCATCATCATCATCATCATCATCATCATCATCATCATCATCATCACCATCATCATCATCACATTTGTCTTAAATAACAGTATCGGAACCATCAACATCATCATCATTACCACCATCACCTTTACCACCAACACCTTTACCACCACCACATCTACCACCACCGCAACTACGACAACGCCAATATCACCACCACCACTACTACCACTATCACCACCACCACCACCACCTCCACCACCACTACCATCGCAACTACTATCATCACCACCATCACCATCACTAATACCACCACCATTTCCAATACTACTACCGCCGTAAACACCACTCTTATCTCCACCACCACCACCACCACCACCACCACCACCACCACCACCACCACCACCACCACCACCACCACCACCACCACCACCACCACCACCACACCACCAAATCCACCACCACCACCAAATCCACCACCACCACCACCACCACCACCACCACCACCACCACCACCACCACCACCATCACCACCAATGTTAAGTCATAGTTAGCTCTCAACGTACTCGTGATGAATCTCTTTAGTTTCGGC
>NC_134802.1:23865055-23870055 GCF_046742065.1 Oratosquilla oratoria
CGGGAGGTCCCGGTTAGAACCTTGTTTGATGTTCCTGTGACTCGGTTGTTACAGCTATCGTCTGTCAAGTAAACTCCCCTCCCTCTTCCTACTTCCCTCCTCTCTCTCTCTCTCTCTCTCTCTCTCTCTCTCTCTCTCTCTCTCTCTCTCTCTCTCTCTCTCTCTCTCTCTCTCTCTCTCTCATACACTTACACACATATACACTGCGTATTTACCTAGTTGAAGTATGCAGGGTCGTAGCTGTTCTCATGAGGTCTCGTTTCTTTGTCTGTATTCACCAAACTTTGCCTGAAATTAGTTTGTATAAATATATATATATATATATATATATATATATATATATATATAATGTGTGTGTGTGTGTGTGTGTGTGTGTGTGTGTGTGTGTGTGTGTGTGTGTGTGTGTGTGTGTGTGTGTGTGTGTGTGTGTGTGTGTGTGTGTGACGTTTCCCAAATGGTCTTGGGGTGACAACCTTTCAGCTGAATTAAACCAATAGTGGTTAGCTAGAATAAACTTTGTAGATGGGATCACCGTGATCAAACGGTTGTTTCAAGATAATCATAACTCGTTCAACACTGTCACTTTATATTATTCGTTTATTCATTTACTCGTATATCTAAATATACATTTATTTTAATTAATTTATTTATTCATTTATTTACCTATCCATTTACTTATTTATTTATTTATTTATCTATTTATTTATCTATTTATTCGTTTATGTATTTATTTGTTAATTTGTTTACCTATTTTATTTCATTCACTCATTCATTCTTAGACGAAGGCAGATATCAGTGACACGGAACCAAATATGTTCCGTATTGATCGAACCTTTGCAACATGTAGCACTGCTTCCTCACCTGAATCTAATCTGTTCTTAGCCAGAACAAGAGCAAATAGATAAATAAATAAATGAATAAGCGAATAAATAAATTAATCAAATGAATGAATAAATGGATAAATTAATAAACTAATAAATTTAATAGACTAATAAATTAATAAATCAATAGATTGATAAATTAATAAGTAAATACATGAATAAATGAATAAATAAAAATTAAAAATTAACAAATAAATGAATAAATGAATAAATGAATAAATGAATAAATGAATAAATGAATAAATGAATAAATAAATAAATGAATAAATGAATAAATGAATAAATTAATGAATGAATAAATTAATAAACGAATGAATGAATGAATGAATGAAAATTTCATTCAAAATACATCATTGCACTGAAGGTGTGTAAACTCTAAATTCTCGTTTCGTAAATAAGTATTGAAGTCTCCGGGCACTACAATCATGGTGTCGTCGATATCCTCGATGGTCATTATGCAAGAGAAGAAGAAGAAGAAGAGGAAAACTCAATCAGACTTTTCTTTTGTACGAACCCACGTTCTCATGTGTAAATTAATGTCCTTGGAAATGTCAAAGTTCTTGCCCCTTTCCCACGGAGGAACCAATATCCTCCTCTTCCCTATCGTTCGCCCGGTAATCAATACCTGTTCAAGAATCTGTTCATGAGGAAGTCTCCAGAGGTCGGAACTCTTCGCGGAAACTTCGGAAATTACATTTTCGTTCGAAAATATTGCTGATGTGACTTAATTGAAAAAGTTGCTTCAGTCACGGGTGATGACTCCCACGCTCACTCAGCCGCGCTCGCCCTTCTCCGGTCCCAGGAGGAGGAATTGCTTCTAATAAGCTTCCTGGCTGACACCCGATTTATCTTCCCCGTCTCTTGGAGGACATGATTTATTGTGGTCATAATTAATATGGCAGACTTGTTCTATGTGACCTTACATAAACCCACCTCATTCCAATCGGATTGTACACACACACACACACACACACACACACACACACACACACACACACACACACACACACACACACACACACACACACACACATATATATATATATATATATATATATATGTGTGTGTGTATGTGTGTGTATGTGTGTGTATGTGTGTGTGTGTGTATGTGCGTGTGTGTGTATATATGTATATATATACATATATATATATATATATATATATATGTGTGTGTGTGTGTGTGTGTGTGTGTGTGTGTGTGTGTGTGTGTGTGTGTGTGTGTGTGCGTGTGTGTGTGTGTGTGTGTATATGTATGTATATAATATATATATATATACATATACATATGTGTAAATATAATTGCGTGTATGTGTGTTTATGTAATTATCTAATTTAAGTACACAGGAAAGGCACAACTTTCGTGGGATCCTATCTCTTACTCACCAATGATCATGTCTATCTTTAAATACATATATAGTTCTAACTTATTCTCCAAACTGGCGTGTGTGCGTGTGTACATGCGTGCGTGTGCGTGCGTTTGTGTGTGCACGTCTTTACATATGAATATGCTGGACCCCAAGTTTATACAATTCTTTGCCATCAATCTCGTAACAATTTCGAATGTCTGTTATTAAATAAGGATCCAATAACTTCATAGAATTCAATTACATTAATGCAAAGGCTGCCCTATTTGTTTCACGTTTCAGAGAATCGGGAATTTAAATTTAAAATTAGTTTTCCTGTAACCCGTTTGACCTTTGATTGGTGTTGACCTAACCTTTCTCAGAAGGAAAAGGGCCTCTATGCCTTGTCGCCAGGTAGTTTCATTCAGTCTAAAAGATCCTTCAACCTTCCCCTCCTCCATCCCTCCAATCCTTCCTCTCATCCCTCTCCCCTCCCCCTCCCCCTCTTCCCTCTCCCTACCCTTCTCGCTCCCCCTCCCCCCTCCTTGTTTCCGGCACAATTCAGAATTCAGCGTATGAAATGACATCTCTGCATTATGTATATATGTAAGTAAACAGAAATAGTACCAAGGACATTTCTAAAAGAATATATCATAAACCCAAAACGCTGGAGTCATATATTAAAATATATATATATATATATATATATATATATATATACATACATACATACATACATACATATACCAAGGCTTTTTCCCCCTTAATAGGGAGGTAGCCAAAAAGGAAAAGGCATAAAATCATTCCCACCCATTCCATCCCCGAAAACACTCCACACCCCTCCACCCTCCCTCCCATCTTAGCACCTCCCAGATGACAGGTCATCCCTGCACCCTGTCCACTACCCTGGGTCAGAAGCAGTGTCGCAAGACACAGCACATCCACAGCAAGGCCGCTTCATTAAATCGGCGACCCCCCCTCTCCGTCCCCCCCATATAAAAGAGAGGACGGGGAGAAATCCCTTCGGGCTGCGTCAAAATTTTGCTCACACACACTACCTCACCCCCCCATTCCCCCGTCCATTCCACCTCATGCATCACAACATCATCCATATACAACCATTCTCCATTCACCCCTGTCTTCTGTCCTCTCCCGTCCTTCCTCAACAGACATTCCCCTCTTCCCCAAAGCCCCCTTCACCCCATCCATCCATCTCATCCTAGGACGTCCCCTCATGTTCACTCCCTCCACATCTGCCTTCCATACCTCCTTTACTAGTCTTTCTTCACTCATTCTTTCCATGTGTCCAAACCATCCTAATACTTTTTCATCAACCCTATCTCCCAACTCCCTTCCCACCCCTGTTCTCCTCCTCACCTCCTCATTTCTCACTCTATCTAGCCTAGTAACCCCCATCATACTTCTCAGACACTTCATCTCAAACACATTCAGCTCCTCTTCTCTTCCTCTCTTATGTTCCATGTTTCTGCTCCATACAGTGCTGTTGGCACTATCACTCCTTCATACAGTCTCTCTTAGCATCCATTCCCACATTTCTATTCCTCATTACACTTTTTAATCCACGAAGACATTTACTCGCTTCTCTCAATCTACATTCTACCTCCACCTTTACTCCACCTTTTCCTGCCACATCTGCACCCAAGTATTTAAAACTATCCACTTCCTCCAGTTGCTCTCTCTTAATGCTCACTTCCAGATTACTGCCACTTTCACCCCTTGTACATCTCATCACCTTACTTTTACCCACATTTATCTTCAGCTTTCTTCTATCACACACTCTCCCAAACTCTGTCACCAGCTTCCTCAATCCCTCCTCCGATCCTGCCACAAGCGCAGTGTCGTCCGCAAACAACAGCTGGCTCACCTCCCACTTTTCTCCATTTTCTTTAACCATCTCCAATCCCTGACCCACTACCCTTGCATTTACCTCTCGCACTACCCCATCCATGTATAAGTTGAACAGCCAGGGTGACATAACGTATCCTTGACGAAGTTCCACCTTTACCTCAAACCACTCACTCTCTCCATTTCTAATCCTTACACAAGCTCTACTACTCTCATAAAAACTCTTGACAGCTCCGAGAAGCTTTCCTCCTATCCCATATATCCGCATAACCTCCCACAGTGCCTTTCTGTCTACCCTGTCGTAAACCTTTTCCAGATCCATAAAGGCCCAAAAAACACCCTTCCCCTTTCCTATAGCTTTCTCACATATCTGTCTTACCACAAAGATCTGATCTACACAACCTCTACCTGTCCTAAATCCACACTGTTCCTCACCAATTACTCCCTCTGTTCCTCTCCTAATCCTCACAATCAAGATCCTCCCATAAGCCTTCCCAACTACACTTAACAAGCTAATCCCTCTGAAACTACTACATTCACACTTGTCCCGCTTTCCCTTGTAAAGTGGAACTATACAAGCACTCCTCCAGTCCTCCGGCACTCTACCTTCTCTCCAGCAAACATTAAATAACCTCACCAACCAGTCCACCATCACTGTACCTCCTTTTTTAAGACATTCTGCATGGCATCCATCCAGACCAGGTGCCTTACCTGCTTTCATCATCTTAACTGCTGCCTTCACTTCATCCTTCCTTATTTCTCCTCCATTTTCCTCACTCATCACTCTCATTTTCTTAGCATTTCCCACTGCAGCTATCTTTCCCTCCCTATCCTCCTTCACATTTAGCAACTCCCTAAAATATTCTGCCCATCTTCTACTTACTGCCTTCTCCTCCATTATCATCTCTCC
>NC_134802.1:23875055-23885055 GCF_046742065.1 Oratosquilla oratoria
ACGGGGCAAAGTCGTACATGGAGATGTTTCTTCATTGATAGAAGTATAAGCGAGGAATGAGCCAGTGATGCTGATGCTAAAAGGGTCTGGGAGCGGGGGCCGGGGGCCGGGGGCCGGGGGTGGGCGAAGGGGGACGGGGGGGGGGAGGCAGGCAGAAGGGAGATGCACAGAACTCTTCCATAATTTTTCAAATGCGAATGAGGGGAGAGAAGCAAAAGTGTTGGGGAAGGGTGGGGAAGGATGAGGAGAAAATGAAAACGGTTTTGAGTGAGGGGGGAGGAAAGCAAATGTAGTGGGGAGGAGAGGGAGAATGAGGGAGGAGAGAAGAGGCAAAAGTGTTGGGGAAGGGTGGAGGAGAACGAGGGGAGGGAAGGAGAAAATGAAAAGTGTTTTGATTGAGGGGAGGAAGGCAAATGTGGGAAGGAAGAGTAGGAGAATGAGTTGGGGAGAGAATAAAAAGGCTCTTGAGTGAGCGAAGAAGAATGAAGGAAATTGGGGAGAGAATGAAAAGGATTCTGAATGAGAGGAGGTAGGCAAATGTAATTGAGGAAGAGGAGAGTAAAGGGAAGGGCAGAGAAACTGAAAAGGTTTTTGAAGGATGCGAAGTAGGCAGATGTGATGGAAGATGATGTGATGTAGGTAGATGTGATATAGAAAAGAAAGAGAATAAAAAGGGAGGTGGGAAGAAAATGAAGAAGAGGTTGAGGAAGAGAGAAATTGCAGGGGAAGGGGAGGGTCACAGATGCTGTGAATGAGGACGTAATGGGCGGGGTTTTGCGCCAACGAGACCCGCATATGATAGGATGACTGCAGACTTGTCAAGGAGTGATGATGTGCAGAACAGCTAAAGTGTGTGTGTGAACGTGTGTGTGCTTGTGTGAACGTGTGTGTGTGCGTGTGTGTGTGTGTGTGTGTGTGCGTGTGTGTGTGTGTGTGTCTAAACGTGTGTGTGTGTGTGTGTGTGTGTGTGTGTGTGTGTGTGTGTGTGTGTGTGTGTGTGTGTGTGTGATTACCTAGTTGTATTATACGGGAAGGGGAGCTATGCTCGTGGTGACCCGTTTTTGTATCTCGCAAGTTCAAGTTTGTTCTTAAATTGTTGTATTGTGTTTGCACACACTATTTAATCATCCAATTTGTTCCATATATCTATCACTATGTGTAGGAAGCTGCTCTTTTTCAGGTCTCTTCTGTAGTTATCCTTTTTGAGTTTCATTGCATGTCCTCTTGTTTTTCCTATGTTCAGTTTTAATAGGTCCTCTCTATCAAGGCATTCTTTTCCTTTCATAATTCTGTAGATGGTTATTAGGTCCCCTCGTTCTCTTCTTTGTGTGTGTGTGTGTGTGTGTGTGTGTGTGTGTGTGTGTGTGTGTGTGTGTGTGTGTGTGTGTGTGTGTGTGTGTTTGTGTGTGTGTGTGTGTGTGTGTGTGTGTGTGTGTGTGTGTGTGTGTGTGTGTGTGTGTGTGTGTGTGTGTGTGTGTGTGTGGATATGTATGCACATATAGATGTGTATTTGAACGTATTTATGTAGATTTACATAAGTAAAGAGAGGAAAACATGATTTAGTTTAATAGTTGAGCTAAGGTTAGGTTATACCTCCCTGATTGTTCAGCCTTTTTCATTTTGGAGGTACGAAGATGATGAGTCCATTGAGGCTTGAAACGAGTTCAAGAGTAGACTAGGAGTAAAGAACAAAGAAGAAGTTATTTGGTGTTGACATGGTGAACCAACCAGTGGTGATAGGTGATTACAAAGAAGTCCATATTATAAATATATATATATATATATATATATATATATATATATATATATATATATATATATAATATATGTATATATATACACATATATATGTATATATATATAATATATATATATATATATATATATATATATATATATATATTTGTGTGTGTGTATGTATACATACATGGGTTAAATGTGTCGTCCCATCACTCGTCGGGTTTGTAATTAAGTGACGCCATACTGACTCCGATAAATTTTAGAAAATGTGGGCAGACTTTGTGTACTTAGACTTTGGAAGAACTTGTTTAGGCTAACAGTCGTGCCGCATAGATAAACATAGAAAAAACAAAGATAAATATTGAAGACATAATGAGATGCAAGAAACGGAAGGGAGGAAAAGAAAAGTGAAGGAAACTTAGCTGTCTAAAAGTAAATATAGCGTCACATGTTCATAAAGAATAAAAAAAATAAAAAATAAAATAAAAAATAAAAAAAGCACCTAAGTCGTTGAATCTTTAAGTTGGTATGGGATGAAAAGAATAAGTATATGTATATATATATATATATATATATATATATATATATATATATATATATATATATATATATATATATATGACAGAGAAATAAACCTCGCTTAGCAAAAGCAGGTCCTAAAAGTGTCGAAGAGTTTCAGTATATGCTGCTACATGGTACATGGCACGTTAAATTGTCAGGAAATATAAGAGATATACTTTATTCATCTGGAGAAACGATCATAAAAGTTGGTCAAATTGATGTAATAGGCACAACTTTTGAAATACTGTAGCTTTGAATGAAGATTAAATTTTACGCCTTTGTGACTTGACTCTAGCTCCTTGACCTAGCTCTAATTAATAGGGTTCAGCCTTGGAATCATCTTCATAAGACGCTATAGTATGGTTATGATCAAAGGAAGAGGCCAAAACGTAGGTGTCAACATTAAAGACAGACAGACAGACAGACAGACAGACAGACAGACAGACAGACAGACAGACAGACAGATAGACAAACATCTAGTGGTGCAAAATGACAGACGTATTTTCAACAACAAAGGAATGTTAACATTTGTTGTTGAGTGAACATTACAGTATGAATGTGAAACATAAACCCAAGGAATTCTTCATCACGGAGTTATACCCTAAATCAAAACCAGAGACTAATCTCCAATTAAAAAAAGAATACTGATCAACTTTAATTCCTATTATCCCTCCGTTGCGCTACCTTCTCGAAAACTCTCCTCTACAACTTCTGCAATTCTAACTCTTCGGTACGATATTATTAAGGATAGAAGCACTGGCCATTGCTAAAGAAAGCGTGTGAAATTTTTGGCACTGAAGAACTTTTGAATGATAAAAGTAAGCTTAAACATTGATGAGGATGAAATAAGAGCAGGGAAGAATGAGAGGCTTAGGATTGGGGAACCAGCGGAGAGTTGGTGTGTGAGGAGGTGCACTGGAAGCAAGAGGAAACCTGGATAGCCGAGGGAAGAGAGAGCATCACGTGATGCTGAGGTGATAATAAAGATGAGAAGAGATAAAAATGTGATAAGAGTTAACGAAATGACTTGGGGTTGGGGGGCGCAGGTGTATAAGGGTTCCCTAAGGAGGGGGCAAGTTGATGAAGGACGTAAAAGAGTGCTTGGTGAGAAAGGCAATGAGTATGAAGGAAGGGAAGTTGAGAATGAGAGGGTAGAATGGCGTTCGAGAGTATAACAAAAGTATATGTGTTTATGTGTGTGTTTGTGTGTGTGCGTGTCTATGTATGTGAGTGAGTGTTTATGTGTGTTTTTGTGTTTGTGTGTGTGTGTGTGTGTGTGTGTGTGTGTAAGTGCGTGCGTATGTGTGTGTGTGTGTGTGTGTGTGTGTGTGTGTGTGTGTGTGTGTGTGTGTGAGAGAGAGAGAGAGAGAGAGAGAGAGAGAGAGAGAGATTCACCATTATTATAGATCACATGTTGGGCTCGTGATTGACAACCCTTACCCTTCCGGATAAGAGTTCAGACCTCATATATGCCCCGATCTATGGGTAATGTTTTGACATTACATATTAATATGCAAAATCATTGCCCAATAGAGTATCGGCTTCTATCCCGTATTGAAGTCTTCTTTATAAGGCAAACGAATATGATTCCATAAACGGAGCTTATTTTAAGAAACATGATTAGAATTCTATGGGATTAACGAGAATCAGAACAACTTTATTCATCTGGGGGGTCGGGGATGGTTGAAATCTCGATGTGATTCATGCTTTGGCCCGTGGGATTAATGAAATCTTCTTATGTTAGGGATAATGGAATTTGTAAAAAGCGTTCCATGAGAGAGGGGGTTAAGCCCACTCTGGGATTTCAATGGTAATCAAAAAGATAAACAGAGTCTTATTGCTGCAGGAATAAATCATCATGGGCAAACTGGCAATGAGTAAATAGCGCTTTGCCACCGCAGTGAGGGATCTGAAAAAAGAAAAGAAGAAATATATTTTTCTTTCCCTCCCTCACATATTTTTCGTTTTCTTTTCTGTCTTTTTTTCTCTCTCTCTCTCTCTTTCCCTCATTAGGCCTCATATTTTTTTGTTTCATTTTTTTTTTACTTTTCACTTATTTCTCATTCGTATATCTTTTCCTGATTATCTTTTCTTCGTTTTCATTCACATTCCATCAGTGTTTATGATTTTCTTCATTCTAATTTCTGCTTATTGTTTTCTTTCATATTTCGTCTTGTTTTGTCTTCTTATTTTCATTTTCGTATTTTCTTACTATCACATTTTTCTTTTCTTTTTTTCTTCTTTCCTTCCCTAGGATCATTAATGAGTTTCTGCAAACGGTCTCACGGGAGGAAGTCGGATAGGATCTTCTCCTCGGCATCTGTCTATCTAATACATTGTTTCTCTGTCTCACCATCTCTCTCTCTCTCTCTCTCTCTCTCTCTCTCTCTCTCTCTCTCTCTCTCTCTCTCTCTCTCTCTCTCTCTCTCTCTCTCTCTCTCTCTCTCTCTCTCTCTCTCTCTCTCTCTCTCTCTCTCTCTCTCTCTCTCTCTCTCTCTTTTTTCTCTCTCTCTTTCTGTCTCTTTTCTGTCTGTTTCTGTCACTATCAGTTCCACTCTCCTGCCTTTGTCTCTGTCTTACATTTGTCTTCCGCCATTTTCTTTGTCGTTTCTCTTTCTCTCTCTGTGTCTATTCCATCCCTTCCTCTCCCCTTCTTTCAACTACACTTCTTTCTTCCACGTTCGTTTGCCACCATTTTCTTTTCCTTTTCTCTTTTTCTCTATTTCTTTTCTCTCTTGCCTTATTTGACGGCCTTATTCGATTGTGTGTGTGTGTGTGTGTGTGTGTGTGTGTGTGTGTGTGTGTGTGTGTGTGTGTGTGTGTGTATGCTTGTGTGTGTGTGTGTGTGTGTGTGTGTGTGTGTGTGTGTGTGTGTGTGTGTGTGTGTGTGTGTGTGAGTGTGTGTGTGTGAGAGAGAGGGAGAGAATGTGTGTGTGTGTGTTTGTGATTCACCATTTTCTTGGATCACGTTTTGAACTCGTGATCGATAGCTATTACCCTCCCGGAAGAGAGCTCAGAGCTCATATATGACCGATCTATGGATATTTGCGTGACCTTACACGCACGCACATCTCCAACTCCCCGCCCACGAGAGTTGGAATAACAACTCGCAACGCAGCGATACTGAAATTATTTAGCTCTGGGTGGGATTCAAAGCCGGACCGACCTAGTGGCGGCCGCGAACGCTACCACTGCGCCATCGAGTCGTGTGTGTGTGTGTGTGTGTGTGTGTGTGTGTGTGTGTGTGTGTGTGTGTGTGTGTGTGTGTGTGTGTGTGTGTGTGTGTGTGTGTGTGTGTGTGTGTGTGTGTGTGTGCGTGTGTGTGCGTGTGTACGCACGTGTGTTATGTGTGACTGTGTGTGTTCGTTCGTTCATTCGTTCGTGCGTGCGTGCGTGTGATTCAATTGATGTATGTGGGAGGTGATTCAGTGAGAGAATGTGAAAATGAGTGTGTGTAAAACACTGAGAGAGAGAAAGAAAGAAAGAGAGAGAGAGAGAGAGAGAGAGAGAGAGAGAGAGAGAGAGAGAGAGAGAGAGAGAGAGAGAAGATATGGGGCCGTTTCTCCCCTTCTTGGTCTCCTTTGTCTTCTTCTTTCTCTTCTTGGTTTTCTTCTTATTCTTTTTCTTCTTGTTCTTTTCCTTTTCTTCTTCTTCTCTTTTTTTCTCTTCCTATTTTTCTTCTTCTTTTTCTTATTCTTCCTCTTCTTGTTCTTCTTCTTCCTCCTGCTCTTCTTCCTCCTCCTCTTTTTCTTCTTCTTCCTTTTCTTGTTGTTGTTGTTGTTGTTGTTGTTGTTGTTGCTGCTGCTGTTCTTCTTCTTCTTCTTCTTCTTCTTCTTCTTCTTCTTCTTCTTCTTCTTCTTCTTCTTCTTCTTCTTCTTCTTCTTCTTCTTCTTCTTCTTCTTCTTCTTCTTCTTCTTCTTCTTCTTCCTCTTCTTCTCCTTTTTATTCCCCTACTGAAGTAGTTGAAATGTCATTAAGGTTTCCGAAGCGGCCATTTTGAATGACGATGGCGTCGACCTCAACGACCGCAAAAGGGGCCCAAAGGAAGGAAAAGGGAGACTCCCCCCCCCCCACCTGGGGACCCGTCCAGCATTAGTGATTTAGATCAATGGTCTTTATCGGGTGCGTGCGGGGGGGGGGAGGTTCATGTCCTTCCTTTTATTTATATTCTTATTTTATGTTTATCAATTTGTTAATTTAGTTTTGGTTGTGTTTCTGTGTGCGTGGGAAGGGGGGTTGCTAGGACTTTATTGGTTGTTGGGGCCCCCATAGAAACATTTTATTGGGAACACCCATTTAATTACTATGGATCAAATCATCACACACCAATCATCATAGAACATTGTGTTAACCGCTGCAATTTGCATTACAGAAATGAGTGTAAATATTAAAATATATATTTGTTCAAGGAGGGGCTATGATGATGGTTACAGAGACGAGTGCCGGAGTTAGAAAGGTCTAATAGCTTAGAACCACTCATCTAGATTGTCTCTTGCCTGTCTGAGGCCTAAGCTTGTCCCAGGAGGGTTGTGGGACACGGAAGTTAGAAAACGAAAATGTGTTTAGTTATACAGATTACTCCCCACAGGATTGTATATGGCGTATTTTTTTTTATAAATATATATCGAAGTTTTCTTGTCTTTTATACATAGTTTTCCTTGTTTTCTTATATATTAGTTGATCTACTAAGTTATATAATTAAACTATTTATTCATTGATGTTGATTTATTTAGTTAATTATTTTTGTGTTTGATTTATTTATGTATTCTTTATTTATCTATTTTTTAGTATATATGTATACAATCATTTATGTGCAATAAAAACAGTAGAAATGTATATTAAAAATGCAGGACTAACCACCAGGAAAAATGAACTAACGAAGCTGAAAGCTTTCGTTTAATTACATCTTCGGTGCTTGTACAGAAAATAAAATAATATCTTCTTTGTACTCGTACTGGCACTGGAGATATAAATACACGAAAGCGCTCTGCTTCGTTGATTCATCTTTCCAAGTACTTACTCCTGGATTCATTTATGCATATCATAGTCATTCATTCATTCATTCATTCATTCATTCATTCATTCATTCATTCATTCATTCATTCATTCATTCATTAGGTTAGATTAGTTAAGTTAGGTCAGATTAGATAGGTTATATAGGCTAGGCAGGTTATGTTAGGTAGGTTAGGTTAGCTAGTTAAAGTAGGTTAGGTTGGATTAGGTAGGTAAGATTTTACAAGAACGTGAACGAAACTGCTATAAAGATCAGGAGAAAGCAGTTGGTGTCAAGTGGATAGGAGGTACTAAGAAGAAAAGGTCTGCATACCGAACAGAGGAGGTCAAGAGAAGCTGTAGCCAATGAAAACAGAGCTTTCAATCATTGGTTCGAAACACGTACTGGAGAGAACGGGCAAAGATATGTAAATTTAAGGAACGTAGTCAAAAATAAATCAAAATAGGGCTCGAGATAATGCTTGGAGGAAGATAGGTGAGGGCTTGCAAAACAACGTTGAGGGAACAAGAAAACTACTTGTCTCTGTGGCCAAGTCTTAAAGGAGAGGTGTTAACGAATGGCAGTTCTGTGTTAAGATTACTTCAGGAGAATTACTAACGGGAACAGAGAAGGTGAATAAAAATGGGAGGAATATTTTAGGGACATTTTGAATGCTCCAGGAAATGGAAGAACAGCAGAAGAAAAGGAAGTAGAAGTAGAATCGGGAGAGCAATTGACGGGAGATATGGTAGACGGTAGCAGATGTTAAAAATGTTCCATTGAAAATGCCTACCAACAAAGATACCGGATATGATGGTATACCTTGCGAGATGTTCAAGTTTAGGGGGATGGCAGGAATTAATATAACTCACTGGACTATTCAGTGTTACATGAAATGCTGGGGAAATATCACAAGATTGGAGCAAAGCTGTACTACACCCAGCCTTCAAAAAATCTATGAGAGAATTCTTGAGAAAAAAAATTGCGAAGGGTAGTGGGAGATGTATTACATGAATCTCAGCACGGTTTTAGACCAAAACCTGGGGCAACGGATTTAGTTTTTGCCCTAAAAATTACTCGTATCATGGGAAAATCCTGGGAGCTGGACATCAAAAAATATATGGCCTTATTAGACCTAGAAATAGCCTTATGTAGAGTACCCAGGCAAGTGTTATGGAGGGTGATGAGGAAACTTGAATGTTTCCCCAGAGCTGGAAAGAGCAATTATAAGCTTGTATGTCAGCAGCGAAAAATTAGGAAGACCACTTGCAAAAAGAGGAAAATGGTATGACGTATCATCCGGTGTGAGGCAGGGTAAAGTAACATCTACATTCATGATGGATCAACTCATGAAAGTAGTGGAACAAAGAAGTGGAAACAAGATCTTTACCACTATTATCTATGCTGACGACGTGGGATTGGTGGAAGAAGACCTGCAGTAGTTTGCACGTATGATTAATCTCTGGAATGATATACTAAAAGAACATGGCCTAGAATTAAACCTGGGAATACAGAGTTAATGCAAACTGGAAGAGAACAGGAAGAGATTAACATGCAAATATGTTATGTGCAACTGAAGGAAATAGCTGAAGTAAATTATTTTGGGGTTGAATTTGACCAAGAAGTTAGAAATAATAAGGCCACAGAAGATCGTATTACCAACTACAGCAGAAAGGTTAGCCTTCTCTATCCACTACCTAAAGACTGGCATATCCCACGAAAGGTAAAGAAAATGATATAGAAAACCATCTCGAGACCTATACTGAATTATAGATGCGAGTCTTGGACTCTCACAGCCAAAACTAAAGCTAAAATTTAAGTTGCGGGAATGAGAGTATTACGTATCATCAAGGATATTACTAGAAGAGATAGAATGAGAAACGAAGACATCCGGGAAGAAGTAAGCATTGACAGCATTTTAGATTTTGTGGGAAGAGTACAGCTACTTTGGTATGGGCATGTTATGATGAGGAAAAAAATAAAATAAATAAAAATAAAGGATACCAAAGTGATCACTGTGTTGGCGTCCCAAGGGTAGACGACTACCAGAAGTCCCGCGAAAAAAAAAAAAGCGTGACAACATCAACGAAGCACTTAGAGGATCCTCCCTGCAGCAAGTGCTACAAGAGATATGGTATGATGACCGTTCCGACTAGAGGAGGCTGTCGCAAACTGACAGGTCAGCATAGACCTACCAGTCGAATGGTGAGTTGTGAAGGTTAGCTAGATTAAAGTAGGTTAGGTTTGATTAGGTAGATAAAATTTTACGGGAACGCAAACCAAAGTGCCATAAAGATAATTAGTTTCTGGTCAGTTTTGGTAAAGGGATTAAAGAAACAGAAATAGGATAAAATAATTGGATAAATATGTTCTACTTCGTTGGTCGGGGGATTTTATCTCTCGGAACGCTGGCGCAAAGTCCTTATCGCGGAAGGAATAGGATCTCCCGCGGAATAAGAAACACCGCGGATTAAGAAATATCGCGAATTAAGAAATATCGCGGACGACAGAGTAAAAAAAAAATATCGCTAAATGAAAAGCGTAATAAAATACAATCGAATGAATAAATATCATTAAATGAATAAGTGAAAAACTAAGTCCATGAATAAAATCAAATAAAGATAGCACGGACTAAAAATGAAATATCACGAATAGAGTACAAAAATAAATATCTAAGTAGAAATGAATATGTCAATTGGAATTATA
>NC_134802.1:23895055-23897555 GCF_046742065.1 Oratosquilla oratoria
ATGGTAAAGTATTTTTTTTTTTTTATCAAACCATGACTTTATCTTCGCTGCCACCGGGTGATTTTATTCAGGTGAGGGAAACCCCCTTTTGTAGGGGAAGGCTTAATTGGGCGAGATTAGTATGGCTTCAGAAACCATTTCAGAGACAGAGGAAACCTGAACTTCTTCAAATGTAATCTAAACTTTAGCTGTCGGGGGGGGGGAGATCTCCCAGAGCTGAATAAAATTGCCTGGTGACAAGGTGGGCGTGATGGATCGCGCCATCTGAAGAAAGTTGAGTGACTGAGTAGAGATGTGAGCAAAGATGTCGTGGTAGAGATTGACGTAGTCATGCCACCCATGGGAGAAGTTGGGAGAGGGCGGTGTTCAGCACTAGACTCCAGAAGATTGGTTGATTGATTTATTAAATGATTGAAGGAACGTAACCATGAATGGCTGTCTTTGCACATATGGGGAAGATGATGTCTTCGAATGCATCTAAGAAGCTCCTATGTCGCGTGGCCGAAGAGACACAACGGTTCACTACGGCTATCCAAACAGGCAAGGCAAAGGTAACACTTACAACTACAAAGCGTCTCCTGGAGTAGACACCTTCCTTGCTTCTTTTGTGGTTACGATAGCGACATTCATTCAGAAAAAACATCAAACTCACCAAAAACAAAACTTCTAATATTCCTCAATTTTGTACAAGAAACTCAAAATGAAAATTTCAGAAAGACGATTCTTCCTGCAGCCTCGAAATGACTGGGGGCCGAGCTGAGACAAAAATATGATGATAAATGGTAAATGATCTCTTCTTGGGAATATATGGAGAATCTGAACTGTAATATATGAGAAAATAAATATCAAGAGGTTAAAGGCGTTGCTCTTATGAATAGACAAAGATGACAGGATATTAAGACTTCCCAAAATGAAAGATGAGATATGTGCGAGAATATATGTAGATATAAATGCAGACACACACACACACACACACACACACACACACACACACACACACACACACACACACACACACACACACACACACACACACACACACGCACACACACACACACACACACGCACACACACACACACTATACACAGTTGGAACAAGTTAGATGAGAAAGTGGTGTGTGCAAAAACAATACATGAATTTAAAAATAATTTAGATAAAATGAGATATGAAGACGGGACACCACGAGCATAGGTCCCCTTCCCGTAAAATACAACTAGGTAAATACTGTACACACACACACACACACACACACACACACACACACACACACACACACACACACACACACACACACACACACACACACACACACACACACACATATATGTATATATATATATATATATATGTATATATATATTATATATATATACATATATGATTGTGTGTGTGTGTGTGTGTGTGCGCGTGCGTGTGTGTGTGTGTGTGTGTGTGTGCGTGCGTGTGTGTGTGTGTGCGTGTGTGTGTGTGTGCGTGTGTGTGCGTGTGTGTGTGTGCGTGTGTGTGTGTGCGTGTGTGTGTGTGTGTGTGTGTGTGTGTGTGTGTGTGTGTGTGTGTGTGTGTGTGTGTGTGTGTGTGTGTGGCTACTACTATTGCTACCTCTAAATTTGCTGCTTCTACTAGTACTACTGTTACTACTATATATATATATATATATATATATATATATTTATATATATATATATATATATATATATATACATATATGATTGTGTGTGTGTGTGTGTGTGTGTGTGTGTGTGTGTGTGTGTGTGTGTGTGTGTGTGTGTGTGTGTGTGTGTGTGTGTGTGTGTGTGTGTGTGTGTGTGTGTGTGTGTGTGTGTGTGTGTGTGTTGCTACCTCTAAATTTGCTGCTACTACTACTACTACTACTGTTACTACTACTACTACTACTACTACTACTACTACTACTACTACTACTACTACTACTACTACTACTACTACTACTACTACTACTACTACTACTACTACTACTACTACTACTACTACTACTACTAGTAATACTACTACTATTACTACTACTACTGCCATTTCTACTACGACTACTATTACTACTACTACCAATACTACTATCAAATAATAGTAATAGTAATAAAAATAGTTACGTTATGTAGTAATAAAGTGTGGAAACTTGTGCGTTTGCACGTGTATGTGTGTGTGTGTGTGTGTGTGTGTGTGTGTGTGTGTGTGTGTGTGTGTGTGTGTGTGTGTGTTCGTCTGCGCGTATGTGCTATCGTGGATGTAGGTATGTGTCTGTTTGTGAACAACTGTGTATGAGTTATGTCGTGAATAAAACAGCCTCTCGCATTCCTTCCCCATGATTTATTCATCTTCGTTACAGACAACCGAACTTTATAAAAGACCACAAGTGTGTACCAAAGTGGAGTTATGGTTGGGAGGACGGTACAGCTACACCAGTGTAGGGATGTGTTTAGGTGTGTGTGTATTTATTCAGTGTAGGGTACAGGAAAGGACCAACGCTCGTGGAGCACCGTCCGC
>NC_134802.1:23937555-23940055 GCF_046742065.1 Oratosquilla oratoria
AATCGAAGAGAAATTTAGACTCGGAAAGTATAGCACAGACAAGACCAGACCAATTAAGATTAAATTCAAGTCACAAACAACGGCAGAGAATATCTTATCCAAAACAGGGAAACTAGCAACAAGTGAACAACACAAAAAGATATGGATAAAAAGAGAAATGAATAAAGAGGAAAGAGAGGAAGAAAAGCAGAAAAGACTGGAAGCTAAGACAAAAAACGAGAACAGAACGGAGTCAGAGAAAGAGAGATTCTATTGGAGAGTAGTGAACATGAAACTAAGGAAGTTCGACATACAAAAGAAAAACATAAGGGAAACAGAGAACACAATGGAAGTGGCAGAAAACTAAGAGTGTCTTACACAAATATAGATGGATTAATAACAGGATTGAATGAGCTGAATGATTATTTGAAAGAAAAAGAACCGGACATAATGGGAATTGTAGAAACAAAATTAAAAGGCCCACTACCACCCAACAGTGTAGGACATGATGCATACAATTATTGGATTAGAAACAGAGAGAAAAAGCAAGGGGGTGGAGTTATGTTCCTGACTAAGAAGGATATAAACGTGAAAGGTGTCATATATGGAAAGAATACAGTAGAGATGATTATGATAGAAGTGGAAGACAGAGATAAGAAGAGCAGAAAGTTTGTGATCAATTATGTGCCTCCGAAAACAGCCTCATGGGAGGAGAGTGAATGTAAAAGTATGTTAGAGGACACAAAGATAGCATTAACTAAAATAATGGAAGACGGAGGAAGAATAGTTATGATGGGCGACTTTAATTGCAAAGAAATCTGCTGGGAAGAAATGACAGCAAAGAGTGGTGATGACTCATGGGGAAATGCTCTACTTGAGATGATTACTGACCATTCAATGACACAATGGATACAAGAGAACACTAGGTATAGAAATGAAGAAGAACCATCGAGGCTAGACTTAATAATTACATCTGAACCTAGAATAGTGGACAAGATTGAATATAAAACACCAATAGGTAAAAGTGACCACATATTGATTGAACTGGAACTTAATGAAGAAAAATATATGAAAAGAAATGAACAATATAGAAAAGGAAGAATGATGTATGAAAAAACAAACTTTGATAAAATAAGAGAATTCTTCCAACAAGAAAACTGGGAAGAAATATACAAAGAAGAAACATCAGTGGAAGAGAAATGGAATATTTTGACAAAAATTTACAAAAAAGGAGTGGAAAAGTATGTCCCAAGACAAAAACAAGAAAAAGAATATGTAAAATGCTGGTACAACAAAAGTTGTAGGGAGTTAAAAGACAAAAGAGACAAAGCCTGGACCAGATGGAAAAAAGACAGAAGACCTGAAAAATGGAAAATATATACTGGTTATAGAAATGAATATGTACAAAAGTGCAGAGAGAAAAAAAGAAAATATGAAAAAGATGTTATAGAAAAGTGTAAAGATCAACCAAAACTATTCTACAGATTTGTAAACAATAAACTGAAAAACAAACAAGACTTGGAGAAATTGAGACAAGGAGGAGTTGAATACACTGAGGAAATGGAAATGGCAGAAATTATGAACAAACATTTTAAATCAGTGTTTACAAGGGAAAATATACAACCTGAAGAGATTGAGTGGAAAGAAAAAGTCCCCCCTATGGAAGAAATAGAAGTAACAAAGAATGAAATATTGACACACTTGGGTAATTTTGATGTCAGAAAATCGCATGGGCCAGATGAAATAGCAAACTGGATTCTGAAAGAATGCAGGAATGAACTGGCAGACAAAATACATAGCATAATAAGCAGTTCCTTAAAAGAAGGAAAAGTTCCAGAAGATTGGAAAAAAGCAAATATAGTACCTATATATAAAGGAGGAAATAAAGAAGAACCTACCAATTATAGACCAGTCTCTCTAACAAGTACAATAGCAAAAATTTGTGAAAGAATTATCAAAAGTAGATGGGTAAAATACTTGGAAAAAAACAACGTACTAAATCCAAGGCAATTTGGATTCAGACAAGGACGGTCATGCGTCACCAATTTAATATGTTTCTATTCAAGGCTAATAGATATAATACAAGAAAGAGATGGATGGGCTGATTGTGCATTTCTAGACCTAAAAAAAGCTTTTGACAAAGTACCACATAAGAAGTTGCTTAAGAAATTAGAATATGAAGGAGGAATACAAGGTAAATTGCTAAATTGGATGGAAGACTTTTTGCAAGAAAGAAAAATGAGAGTAGTGATAAGAGATCAGCACTCAAAATGGAATGAAGTAATAAGCGGTGTCCCGCAGGGAACAGTTCTGGCCCCAATAATGTTTGCTATATATATTAATGATATGGATGAAGGAATTGAAAGCTATATGAGCTTCTTTGCAGATGATGCAAAACTACTGAAAAGAGTGAAAACTGAAGAAGATTGTGAATCACTACAGAGGGATCTAAATAAAGTACAAGAATGGAGTAGGAAGTGGGAGATGGAGTTCAATACAAAAAAGTGTAGTATAATGGAAT
>NC_134802.1:23945055-23970055 GCF_046742065.1 Oratosquilla oratoria
GAAGCAAATAATCAGAAGGAACATCAAGCCGACTTCCGCAGACACCAAAATTATTTTTAACATATATTACCAAAATAAGAAGACATCAAGCCTACTCATCAAGAACAACAACAAGCCCATCACCGATAAACTTCAGAGATCTCATGCTATATATAGGTATACGTGTAACCTTGGGGACTGCGCAACCCAACCTTCTTCCTATATTGGTATGACCACCATGAAGCTGTCGCGTAGACTGTCATACCATCTGACAGCAGGTGCTCCTAAGAATCACTCCAAAGATACTCACCACACCATCTTACGAAGGGAAACCCTGGTCAACAACACAGAAATTTTAGCCACACACCAAGACCCTAGAAGACTACCTATCCTGGAGGCTCTATACATAAAAGATCTTTCCCCAAATCTTAATATACAAGCCCATGACCTGCAAGCGTTACCCAGCGTTAGGAGGTCCGCCCATTACGGTGCTGGGGCGCAAACTGATGACGTCACGCACCGCTCAGCCAATGGGAGAACAGACCGTACCTAACCCGCAGCAATCCAGCCAATCACCATCCACCTTCCGGATATAAAAGTTGCTGATCTTCATGGAATCTTCATTACTTCAATTGCCACTGAAGAAGCACCAGGAGGTGCGAAAACGCGTTTTGGCTTTCGACTATGCCTATTTCTATATCATGGCATACGGCGAATTACTCGGACTCCTGCCTATGGAAGGCAAAGTCGCCTTACGAAAGAGAGAGAAGATTGACAAAAAGCTTTGTCACAACAAGCTTGCCATTTCATTCAATGAAATATGCTTGAGAGAGAATCTCCTGCCCATTTATACGAAGAATGTATATATATATATATATATATATATATATATATATATATATATATATATATATATATATATACATATATATATATACATGTATATACGTCAGAATGTCTCTCTCTCTCTCTCTCCCTATATATATATATATATATATATATATATATACATATATATACACACATTTGCATACATTATATATATATATACATATATATATATATATATATATATATGTGTGTGTGTGTGTGTGTGTGTGTGTGTGTGTGTGTGTGTGTGTGTTTGTGTGTGCGTGCATGTGTAAGTGTGTGTGGGTGTGTATACATATATATATGTAAATATATATGTATATATATGTGTGTATGTATGTGTGTGTGTATGTATATAAATTGCACAAGTATTAATTTTCATGAATACGAATTAATTAGTATAAACTTAAATTTAATGTCATTAAACTTGATATATAAATATATGTATTGATGTATACATTTACCTGTTTGTTGCTATGCTTTTAGTACCTCGCTCACACATCCATGTTTGTAAGTGTTTGATCACTCTAGCACCTCCACTCTGCACCCACACTGCACCTCCTTCCTCAGCCCGCGAATGCAGTTAAGCTGATTTAGTTTAGTTTGTTTAGTTACAGAGGCTTGGGATATGTCGAGCGTTAGATGTTGGTCTGCACGTGTGATAGTCGGAGCTTTCTGTGTCATATGGAAAGGTTGCCTATTAGGGATTATCTGTTTGTTTATTGATGATTATTTACAGACTTCGAGAGTATAGTCATAGCAGATCTATTCATTCGTTCATTAGTTTATTTATTTTGTTATTCCCCCCCCAAAAAAAATATATATAAATAAATGAAACTGGAAGTATGGTATTAGAAGAATTAGGTTTTATTTATTAATATATTTATATCTACATATTCTTTGTCTTATGGTTTTCGAGTCTTTCTTAAGATATCTCTAGGAATAAACTTCAGACTATTGTCTGTCTTGTATTAGCGTTTCTGTGTTTCTGGCTTACGACAATAAGGGGGAGGGGAACAGTCATTGGTTGTCAGCTCTCCTTGTGTGAAAAGTTGGAGGAAATATACTTGAGTTTGAGAAAGATCTTGGGCCCAGCCCGAAGACCGGGTGTCAGCCCCTCAGAGCTGCACTCACAGATATAAGTGACAGTAAGATGATTCTCTCTGATGTCCATCTTGGGAGATCTCCACTTGTAGAAAATTACTATTTGTTGGTAATGTTTTGTATACAGAGGTGAAACATAGATTGTTTTGTATTTTTGAATGTTCATTTCATACACATATACATACATATATATATATATATATATATATATATATATATATATACATATATATATATATATGAATATATATGTATATATATACATATATATATATATATATATATATATATATATATATATACATATATATATATATATGAATATATATGTTGGACCCAGTCCGGGGTTTAACTACGGGGGAGATATTCCTTGTGTTGTCCATCTCTCAGAAGTACACTAAGTAGGTACCCTTCGTCGGCCATAGGTTCTTATATGATGTAATGTCGCTTTGGTAATATTCCCTGGTTATTGGAAGGTAACGTCCAGTGGAGTAATTTTGCAGAGTCTTCGAATTCATGGGCAGGATGGTCTTAAAGATGTTGTAGCAGAACAAAGACTACCTCAGCCTTGACAAAATAGATTAGTCTAGGAAGGTTTTAGGATGTTTTTTAAAATATTTATCAAGGCAGTAATCTCAATAGACTTGAAAACAGGCAAGTCTATAAAGTTTTTGTCAGGGTAGACTCTTTAGGACTTGATAACCAGGCAGGACTCACTAAAGTCTTAAAAATGAAGCTGATTTTACTTTTAAATCTGAGTCAGGAAAGTCTTGTTGAAGACTTTAACGCAAGGCAGAGATCGTTAGGGCTTTTATATTATAGACATATATCGTATAGTTTGCTTGTAAACATATCACTTCTAGGCCATATAATTTACCTAAAAACATTTGCATTTACTTGTTTTGGCCTAGATATATAGATGTACGGTTTCCAATCTTTGAACTAAAGACGCTAATTGCTTTTTGTCGTAATGGAATTGCGACTGCGACTGTTTGATTGACCGTTAAGTGGTCGTTAACGGTCGCAGAATTGAAAATCCAAAAGTGGTGTAGGAATTCGAGTCGCTGTGACTGCTTAAGTATAAGACCTAATGTCACTAAAACCCAATAAGTATAACAACACCCTTACCTCTGTGAAAAAAAAGAAAAATCACAGCTCTTCCATTTCTTTCTCAGTTTTAATTTTTGCATGCCCAGGCACTCGATTTTATTTTATGTTTGAGTTTCTTCCTTTCTCCACCTGTTAACGCCACCTCACTCGAAAAAGGCAACCAATCCGATGGTGTGACGTTACCTCCGCTCCGACGCTACACGGCAGTGCTCTACACCGAGCCCCACCGTGACTCTGCGGCCAAATCTACAAGACATCTCCTCGTCCCAGAGTACGTTGTCGACAACGCCCTTGGGGAAACGATAACAAACAGTCTGTCGAACAGTATCCTTACTGTCGACCCGACCCCATACACCATAAGCGCCTTAGGAATGATTGGGTCTCTCTGTTATAAGGACAGGGACTGCTCTGTGGCCAATACACTGTGTATCAATGCCATATGTACGTGTAAAAGCAGATATGTCCCTGATGGAAACCGGCAGCGATGTATAGGTGAGTAAAATAATAAATTAGATGGATTAATTAAATAGATGAAAAAAAAATCCAGGTAAGGCAGAGCACTTCACGATATTGCACAGAATCCCTTTATCACAACATTGCACTTTCTTAGCACGAACTTTGAGACCCTCTTCGGATTTCGGTCTTTGTCATGTCTCTTGTGGATGTTCCGCAGACACGGACACAGGTGTTGGCCGAGGCGCCTGCTGGAGCAACCCCTGCGAGGAAGGGGGCACCTGCATCGAGCAGGTGGGAGGGTACACCTGTGAGTGTCCGCCGTACACTTCCGGACGCAACTGCCAGATCATACCTAAACACCTTTTCGAAACTCCGGCCTTCAGTGGGTCCTCGTTCATCGAACTGAAGAAGATGAAAGCGTACAACAAAGTGCAGGTAACCAAAGAGGAGGTTTTATACAATGATGTTGCTTAGTGAATTCATACAGTGTCGTTATGGCCGTCAATTTATGATTTAATTAGAACACAAAGTATATGTACTACATATAGACATATGAACTTGTTGAAATTTATATGTATGATATAGATATATAGACATTTAGATATGTAGACATTTAGATGTGCAGACATTTAGATACATAGACATTTAGATATACTGTATAGGAATCAAGATATATAGACATTTAGACATGAGAGTAGTCCATATCGACAGGTATAAGGTAGAATTTTACCTGAAACGTTATATTAGAAAACTAATCAAGATTTCTCTTCCTTCTACCCCTACCTTGTACATTTTGACATATAGAAACATATAGTTATATAGACATATAAAGATATATAGACATATGTAGGTATATAGGCGAATAGATATATAGACATATGTAGTAGTAGTAGTAGTAGTAGTAGTAGTAGTAGTAGTAGTAGTAGTAGTAGTAGTAGTAGTTGTATTTGTTGTTGTTGTCTCAAGTCTCACTGTCAGTGGCCCTTAGGTTTTCTTTGAGAAAAAATCGTTTCACCATGTTTCACCATCTTTTGCCAAGATTATAATTCAGAAAGTGTAAAAATAATAATAATAAGTAAATAAGTTGTTTGATAAAAGTCCACTAGTTCATAAAGGAGTACAATGTTGGTACATTTTCAGCCGGTATTACGTGTTTTTTTGTTTTAGTAAATAAGACTTCGTCATCAAAATATCGGTTTATCTTAATGTATTCCAAAATGGCCTCAAAATATTTACCCGAGAATTATTTCATTCACTATTTTAAATTTCATTGTATAGAATGTTTCATCTGGTGTTTCAGAGGAGATTTTGTAACCGAAATCATTCCAAATTGAACAAATCCACAACATTATCTGTCTCAATTCAACTCATTATTTGTTTGGTTCTCCAGATCGAAATGGAGTTCAGGACGTTCTCAGACAGCGGCCTGCTTCTCTACAGCCAACAAAGGGAAGATGGAGGAGGTGATTTCATCAGCCTTGCCCTTGTCGACGGCTTCGTCGAACTTCGATATAATCTCGGCTCCGGTCCCGCCCTCATTCGAAGTCACGAGAGAGTCCAGAGAAAACGGTTCCATAAGGCGAGTCGCGTTTTCTGTGATAAAATAAGTATTTCCTGTTTTCTTTGATGAAATTTTTGTTTCCACAAAAACACCTGTTTTTTATAGGTATTTCGTGTCTGATAAATTGTATCTCAGAGTTATAAATAGATTTTGATATCTAGAATCCTGTGACATAGATTATGGTAATTTTCTTTCTTTATATATATATATATTTTCATTTTAGTCATTCAAGTTTTATTAGAATGAAGTACATCTACTGTTTAGATATAACCACAGGGATCTAATTCATTGGTTTTGTTCTAAAGAGGACATGAAATGTTAGTTTGTCTTGAAAGGACCTTTTTTTAAATGAATCGGGACCCAAGCTGGAGGGCGTATTCCACATTATTACCATTCTTATATTACAACATGTATTCTTACTTTATATTTTACATCTATAAAGAAAAGGAGGAAGAAATAAAGAAATAGGCAATGAGATAAGAAAGAACAGGATGAATATATAAATAAATGGATAAGTTAATAAAGAAATAGATACAGAAATACATATGGATGGTCAATACCTTTCATAAATATTTGGATTCTGTGTGGCCTCCAGTAAGTTTGAATTAATGAAATTTTCCCCATGTATACTCTGTTCATTATATAATGGTTAAACTCAGGTGATTGCAGAGCTTTTTCCACACCTATTCCCCACCATATGGTAACCGTTAGCAAACGTATCGCAAGTAATATAACAAAGTTATGCGAATCAAATGTTCAAACAAGTTCGTAAAATAAACTGTGAATCGCACATTAAAAAAAAAAAAAAAATTGTTAAAGATAATTCGTATTTTACGACAGACTTCTGTGGACCTCTCCAGCCCTACACAAGTCACCCTTCAGAAGTGTATCTCTTCTACAAATGTGGGATTCAGAGTTTATAACGTGATTAACTTAACGACACGAACTCCCAACTCCTAGAGAGCTAGGACGGTCCCTCCTTCTGGATGGCTTTCTGAGTCTAGGAATTCTAATGTGGTAATCTACCCTTACTACGAACTCGCTTCGACAGGACACGATCCGCCTCCACTCTCTCTAACTCTGTATCTTTCCTTGCAGGTGGTGGCCAAGAGGTACCAGAAGGACGGGATTCTTCGTCTAGATGACTCTGAGGACGCGATCGGCAAGGCTCCAGGAACTCTCCGGTCCCTCGACCTCAAGGGTCCGGTTTACATTGGGTCCGTCCCCACCACCGAAAAGAGGTAAAACGATCCTTGGTTTACCAGACGTTCTCTCCCGATTTATCGGATATTTCTACGATTTTATTTCATCTGATTCATCGAAGAACCGGCAGTTGGCCTATTCATTTCATTAATTTCAGACAGTGGCATAGACACGATCCTACATCAATACAACACGGACAATAGTCTAAAATTTCTTACCTAGAGAGATTAGTGTGAGGTCCTGATGACCGTTGCCAGCCACTGTGAGGCTGTGAGTTTTCTAATTAACAAAACTCGAGCCAACAATTAATCAGTCAATTAATTCTTCTTCTTCTTCTTCTTCTCCTTCCTCCTCTTGTTGTTGTTACCACTTTCATTTTCGCTGCAGAGTCTGGGAGAACGTGGGCGTGACGGAGGGCCTCGTGGGTTGCATCCGCGAACTTCGGATCAACGGGAAGATCATCGACCTGAAGTGGCCTGGATCCCGCCAGCTAACGAGGGTCAATCACGTCACCGAGTGCGCCGAATCGCCTTGTGCCGAACTCCCTTGCCTCAATCACGGCTCCTGCAGACCCACTGACAACGGGGGATACAAGTGTCTCTGCCCTCATGGATACCTGGGTGAGTACAAGGTTCCCAGGTGCATGGTTGTCTAGAGAGGTTGATAGAGACTGGTAGAATCGTGCTTAGTGATTTGTTTTCTTGGTGTAATTCCTTCGAGTTGAGAACAGATGGTAGAATCACGCTTAGTTCCTTTGAGTATATGGCGAGGTGTGCGGTTGTCTTTAAAGATTAGTAGAGATTAGTAGTTATCCCTCATGGTACAGTTTCTTTAATACTGAGGAGGTACCACCACGGAGACGAGAGCGAAATTAGAATGAAAATTGGTACCTGGGACGAAAGGGTAAAGGGAAATGGAGGGAGGGAGGTGATGTCGACGTACTTCTTGGTCTCTTTGGTCAAAATCTTGCTGGGGACACTCAACCTTCACTTTTTTTCTTCTTCAATCCAGTGTTGATATGTATATATGGTTACAACGAAATCTAAGGACACGCAATTGTATATATCATGATATTTCTTGGCTAATATTTGAATTAATAAGTTTAATTCCAATTGAAAATGCATCATTAATCAATTTCTAGCCTCAGGGTCTATTTGCGGGAGTACTGTAATGTCTAGAATGCCAGTGATAGCTACTGGGTGCACTTCTTAGGAAAGAACCGATCTCGGGGTCGGTCCGGAGAATAGGCGCCGGCCCACGAGGTTGCAGGGGTTGAAGAAAGGAAAAAGCGTCACTTATAAAAATAAATATTACAGAGGACATATTTTGGTGAAAGTAGAAGGAATATGAGGGAGGAAATAAAAGAGACAGATACAGAATGACAATGACAGTGAGAGAGTGAGAGTGGGAGCATGGGAGAATGGTAAAGAAGACTAACCGATAGGGACTTAATTTATTGAATAAAACCCACCAGTCGATAAAAAAATAATTATTGTTATTCTACTCTTCTCCTCATGTTCCTTTTTATTCTCCTCCTCATCTTCTTCCTCTCTTTCCTTCAACTCTTCCCCCTTATCCCCATCCCTGTATTTTACAAGATCTCAAACTTCTTCCAAAAATATTTCCTCTTTCTCTTTCTCCTGTCTCCTCATCTCTCCTCTCTCTTCCTCTTTATCATTTTCTTCCTCCACCTCTTCTCCCCTTTTTTATATATTCTTTAATCCACACGCTCTGCTTATTCCACTGTTAATTCTTAACTTTTAAGCAAGTCCCTCGTAGTGGTACTTATTCCTATTTGTGTCTTCCACTTCCTATCCTTCCTTTTTTATTTGTCTCTTCTGATCAGTCTCTTCCATCCACTTCACCTTGAGTAACACCCATTTCAACTTCTCTGCATCTACTTTCTCACTGCACATTTGTTATTCCCTCGTTTGGAAACTTGTCCATTTTGTTCCGTCAACTATTTTTCAACCAATCCATTCTCTTCATGTGCCTATACCATTTAAACAAGATCGTGTTCATCTTGTGCACATCTACCGTCTACTTAGCACTTTTCTGATCCCTTTTTCCTTTCGAATGTTCTATACTTTTCAGACAAAAGTAATTCATGTGAAACAATTTCTCTCCGCCACTAATGCTTCTAGCCATAGTGACCACAACTTACTTCCATACCCCAGCGAAGTTTCAGTGTTACTAGCATCTAAGCTTTCTTCTATCTCAGCTGGATTTTTCATCCATTCAGACGATTTTAGTATTCCAGCTGTTTTTCTTGCGTCCACAATAATTTTCTCCACTTCTAAACTTTAATAAACAGCTACTAGATATGCTAAGTTTAACAAAGATATGTATGCTTTAACGCTAATAATCTCAAGTACAGTTTGCGTTGAAATCCGATTTATTTTTGTATGATTTAACATCTTGAAATGTGCCCAAATTACTAAGTACTAATTACCTCTAGAATTTAGGCTTGTATGCTTCAATATTTTTCATACCGGAATATATACTCTGCATGTAAAAGGTAAAACCTCTATTAAAAACAGTTCAAAATACTGAATGTTTACTGGATTGAGAATATTTGTAGTTGAGGTCTCTTAACTAACTGTTTGCTGTGCATGTAAGATCCTTTCATAGTGGTAGAGTTCTTAAACATGTTTACTGCATGTTTAGGTTAAAAAGAAAAATATCTCAATTTGGATGCCGATAACATAACACTTAATGTTTGTAGTAGAGTTGTTGGGGATCGTATGTGAATATGCCAATCAAAGAAAACTGTATGCTTAATGATATTTAAAAAATACATTACTTATTTCCTGCCCGTGCTTTTGTTTATAAACATATCGGTTTCTCGTTGATAGCATTAACTCAGTTCGCTTCCCCTTAAAATTTTGGTTCAGAGATAGACAATAAATTTAGAAATGCTTTTCTTGGAACTAGCTTATGAAGCTTTTTTTTATATAACATCCATAGGCTCACTCTGCACAATCCGGATGTGAGTTCCTCATGTGCACGAGGGTATCCATGGTTCGTCGCAGGATCTCGGGGAGTTTCTGGTTGCTTGCAGACACTCCCTCGAGACGTGGCGAAGACGCTGCTCTTCTTGAACGCTTTCGTCCTTCGAGGTGCGAGTCCATCTTTAGACTTTTATTTTTCCTTTTTTTCAGCTTGCTTGCTTTGACTTTTTTTCTTATTTGTTTTGTTTTTTTGTCTTTCCTGTCTGCTTGCTTTGACTGTTTTTGTCTTTCATGCTTCTTGGTAGCTCTTCCCCGTCTGCTTGCTCCTCTGTTGCGTGGAACTTCCTCGTGGACCTGTGATCTATCTGGGTTACAATCAAAGACAAGATTGGCCTTCCTGTGGACGTGTACATTATTATTTGTGGCTATAGTGGTTTCTTTGTATACATATACTGTATATGTGTACACATACATACCTACATACATAATTACAAACACACACACACACACACAAGTAGACGGATTCACAGAGAAGATTGGAGCTCCGAAGAAGAAGGGACATTTTCGTGGATCTCAACAACGAGGAAGTACCTTTTTGTATTCTTAGGGAAGGGGAAAGCTCGTGGTGTAGTGGGAAGATGATGAAAAAGGAGAAGGGGAGGAATTACTGAGGGAAATGGAAGGAAATAAGGAAGGAAGCGTATGGGCTCCACCTGACAAAAAATAAAAAATAAAAATAAATAAACAAAAGGTCCTCACCTGACGCAGGAGAAGTGAATAATTTCAGTAAGATCATTAAGTTTAGAAATATAAATAAGAACAACAAAGTGGAAAGTGAAGATAATAATTTCAATGCAATTAATGAAGGGAGGGATGCCAACCTCCTCCGATTAGCAAGGCTAGAGGAAAGATTAGAAAAAATGGCTCAACACTGGGAAAATAGGCCAAGTCAACTTACACAGATTGCACAGCGAGTTGATAAATTGGAACAACTAAAGAAGGAAAACCAAAACCTAACTAAAGTAGAAGAATTGAAAAAAAAAAACAGCTAAAGGAAGTAAAAGATGAGAATGAGGAATTAAAGAGGAATAATAGAGAGAATAAAGAGTTCATAGCAAAAGAAGCACATGGTAGGAAGAAAGTCCAAGAGAACAATAAGATTGTATTTAAAACATAGTGACACAGCAGATGAAAGAACAAACTGAAAATACAGTTATCAAAGTAATGAGGGAGAAGGATAATATAGTAAGAGACTTAGCAGATAAAAAGAAATGTATAATTATATTAGGGATGGAAGAGAAGTATAACTTAAATAGGACTACGATAATTAAGGAGGAAAAAAAAAAAGTAAACAATATATTAGAATTAGTTCAGGAAGATGAACCTGAAATAGGGAAACAAATTGAAGAAATGTCTAGACTCAGGAAATATAGTACAGATAAGACCAGACCACTTAAGATTAAATTCAGGTTACAAACGACAGCAGAGAATATCTTAGCAAAAAAAAAAAGAAAAAGAAAAAAAGGAAACTAACAGTGAACAATATAAAAAGGTATGGATAAAAGGAGAAATAAATAAAGAGGAAAGAGAAGAGGAAAAAACGAAAAGACAAGAAGCTAAAAAAAACAAAAAACAGAAAAGAAGTCAGAAAAAAAGGAATTCTATTGGAGAGTAGTAAATATGAAAGTGATGAAATAGATCATAACAGAGAAAAACAAAAGGGAAACAGAAAATACGATGGAAGTAGCAGAAAATTAAGAGTCTTACACAAATATAAATGAATTAATAACAGGCTTGAACGAACTGAATGATTATCTGAAGGAAAAAGAACCGGACATAATGGGAATTGTAGAGACAAAATTGAAAGGTCCACTACCACCCAACAGTGTAGGACATGGTGTATATAATTATTGGATTAGAAAAAGAGAGGTAAAACAAGGGGGTGGAGTTATGTTCCTTACTAAGAAGGATATAAATGTGAGGAATGTCACATATGGAAAGAATAGAGTACAGATGATTATGATAGAAGTGAAGGACAGGGATGGGAAGAGCAGGAAGATTGTAGTAAATGATGTGCCTCCTAAAACGGCTTCGTGGGAAGAGAGAGAACTCAAAAGTATGTTAGAAGACACAAGGATAACGCTAAATAAGATATTTGAAGATGGAAGACAAATAGTTGTAATGGGTGACTTTAATTGTAAAGTAATCTGCTGGGAAGAGATGACAGTGCAGGGTGGAGACGACCTATGGGGAAATGTACTACTTGATATGATTATAGAACATACAATGACGCAATGTATTCAAGAGAATACTAGGTATAGAAATGAGGAAGAACCATCGAGACTGGACCTAATAATCACGTCAGAATCTGAAATAGTGGACAAGATTGAATATAAAACACCAATAAGTAAAAGTGACCACATATTAGTTGAACTGGAACTAAATGAGGACAAATACACGAAAAACAAAATAATAACAATAGAGAAAGGGAAGATTGATACATGATTTTTTTTAAAATAAATTAAGATAATTCTTTCAAAAAGCTCACTGAGAAAGAATAGATAAGGAGGAAACAACAGTAGAAGAGAAATGGAACATTTTGACAAAAATTTATAAAGGAGTGTAAAAGTATGTCCCAAGACAAAAGCAAGAAAAGGAATATGTAAAATGCTGGTACAACAAAAGATGTAGGGAGTTAAAAGACAAAAGAGATAAAGGTTGGACAAAATGGAAAAAAGACGAAAGACCTTAAAAATGGAAAATATATACTAGTTATAGAAATAGATATGTACAAGTGTGCAGAGAAGAAAAGAGAAAATATGAAAAAGAAGTCATAGAAAAATGTAAATATCAACCAAAACTATTTTACAGATTTGTAAAAAACAAACTGAAAAACAAACAAGAATTAGAGAAACTACGACAAGGAGTTGAATACACAGAGGAAATAGAAATGGCAGAAATTATGAACAAGCATTTTAAATCAGTGTTTACAAGGGAGAACATGCAACCTAGAGATATCGAATGGGAGGAGAAAGTCCCCCCTATTAAAGAGATAGAAGTATGAAGGAATGAAGTACTGAAACACTTGAGTAATCTCGGTGTCAGAAAATCGCATGGAACAGATGAAATAGCAAACTGGATTTTGAGAGAATGCAGGAATGAACTAACAGACAAAATACATAGCTTAATAAACAGTTCATTGAAAGAAGGAAAAATTACGAAAATTTGAAGAAGGGCAAATATAGTACCAATATACAAAGGGGGAAACAAAGAAGACCCTACTAACTGTAGACAGGTCTCTCTAACAAGTACATACATACATATACCAAGGCTTTTTTCCCCCTTACCAGGGGGGTAGCCAAAAAGGACAAGGCACAAAAACATTCCCACCCATTTCATCCCCGAAAACACTCCACACCCCTCCACCCTCCCTCCCATCTTAGCACCTCCTAGATGACGGGTCATCCCTGCACCCTGTCCACTGCCCTGGGTCAGAAACAGTGTCGCAGGACACAGCACATCCACAGCAAGGCCGCTTCATTAAATCGGCGACCCCCCCTCTCCGTCCCCCCATATAAATGAGAGTACGGGGAGAAATCCCTTCGGGCTGCGTCAAAATTTTTGCTCACACACACTACCTCACCACCATTCCCCCGTCCAATCCACCTCATGCAACCAAACATTTTCCATATACAACCATTCTCCATTCACCCCTTCCTTCTGTCCTCTCCCTTCCTTCCTCAACCGACATTCCCCTCTTCCCCAAAGCCCCCTTCACCCCATCCATCCATCTCATCCTAGGACGTCCCCTCATGTTCACTCCCTCCACATCTGCCTTCCATACCTCTTTTACTAGTCTTTCTTCACTCATTCTTTCCATGTGTCCAAACCATCCTAATACTCTTTCATCCACCCTATCTCCCAGCTCCCTTTCCACCCCTGTTCTCCTCCTCACTTCCTCATTTCTCACTCTATCTAGCCTAGTAACCCCCATCATACTTCTCAGACACTTCATCTCAAACACATTCAAGTTCCTTCTCTCTTCCTGTCTTATGTTCCATGTTTATGCTCCATACAGGGCTGTTGGCACAATCACTCCTTCATACAGTTTCCTCTTAGCATCCATTCCCAGATTCCTATTCCTCATTACACTTTTTAAACCACCAAGGCATTTACTCGCTTCTCTCAATCTACATTCTACCTCCACCTTCACTCCACCCTTTCCTGCCACATTTGCACCCAAGTATCTAAAACTATCCACTTCCTCCAATTGCTCTCCCTTAATGCTCACTTCCAGATTACTGCCACTTTCACCCCTTGTACATCTCATCACCTTACTTTTACCCACATTTATCTTTAGCTTTCTTCTATCACACACTCTCCCAAACTCTGTCACCAGCTTCCTCAATCCCTCCTCCGATCCTGCTACAAGCGCAGTGTCGTCCGCAAACAACAGCTGGCTCACCTCCCACTTTTCTCCATTTTCCTTAACCATCTCCAATCCCTGACCCACTACCCTTGCATTCACCTCTCGCACCACCCCATCCATGTATAAGTTGAACAGCCAGGGTGACATAACGCATCCCTGACGAAGTCCCACCTTTACCTCAAACCACCCACTCTCTCCATTTCTAATCCTAACACAAGCTCTACTACTGTCATAAAAACTCTTGACAGCTCCCAGAAACTTTCCTCCTATCCCGTATATCCCCATAACCTCCCACAGTGCCTTTCTGTCTACCCTGTCATAAGCCTTTTCCAGATCCATAAAGGCCCAGAAAACATCCTTCCCCTTACCTATAGCTTTCTCACATATCTGTCTTACCACAAAAATCTGATCTACACAACCTCTACCTGTCCTAAACCCACACTGTTCCTCACCAATTACTCCCTCTGTTCCTCTCCTAATCCTCTCAATCAAGATCCAACCATAAGCCTTCCCAACTACACTTAACAAGCTAATCCCTCTGAAACTACTACATTCACACTTGTCCCCCTTTCCCTTGTAAAGTGGAACTATACACGCACTCCTCCAGTCCTCTGGCACTCTACCCTCTCTCCAGCAAACATTAAATAACCTCACCAACCAGTCCACCATCACTATACCTCCTTTTTTAAGACATTCTGCATGGCATCCATCCAGACCAGGTGCCTTACCTGCTTTCATCATCTTAACTGCTGCCTTCACTTCATCCTTCCTTATTTCTCCTCCATTTTCCTCACTCATCACTCTCATTTTCTTAGCATTTCCCACTGCAGCTATCTTTCCCTCCCTATCCTCCTTCACATTAAGCAACTCCCTAAAATATTCTACCCATCTTCCCCTTACTGCCTCCTCCTCCATTATCATCTCTCCATCTGCACCTTTTACCTTTTCTTCTCTACTTGATTCACCTCCTCTTCCTCTCTTAATTTCTTTCCAAAACATCTTTTTATTACTTTCAAAATTTTCTGTCATACTCTTACCCCATTTTACATCTGCTCTCCTCTTTGCCTCCTTTACCTTTTTCTTTACTTCTCTTTTCTTTTCCCTGCACGTCTCATATGACTCCCTCGTCCTACTTTGTAACCAATCTGTGAAAGCTCGCTTCTTCTCTTCTACAACCTTCTTCATTTCCTCATCCCACCATTCACTACCCTTCCAAGTACGATAGCAAAAATTTGTGAAAGAATGTTCAAAGTTAGATGGGTAAGCCATTGAAAAAAAACGTACTAAATCCAAGGTAATTTGGATTTAGACAAGGACGATCATGCGTCACAAACTTAATTTGTTTATATTCAAGACTAATAGATGTAATACAAGAAAGAGATGTATGGGCAGATTGTGCATTTCTAGACCTGAATAAAGCTTTTGATAAGGTGCCACATAAGAAGTTGCTTATGAAATTAGATACTGCAGGAGGAATAAAGGACAACCTGCTGAAGTGGATGGAAGTCTTCTTGCATGAACGAAAAAATTAGAGTGGTGATAAGAGACAAATACTCTAATTGCGATGAAGTGATAAGTGGTGTTCCACAAGGAACAGTTCTGTCCCCAAGAATGTTTGCTATATATACTAATTATATGGATAAAGGAATTGAAAGTTATATGAGCTTCTTTGCGGATGATGCAAAATTGTTGGAAAAAGTGAACACTGAAGAAGATTGTGAGTCACCAAGTAAAAAAAATATATATATAAAACAAAACTAAAATATATAACAAAACTTGAAAGAATACAAAGAGCAATTACAAATTTGGCACCAACACTCTCAGAACTATCATATGAAGAGAGACTAGTAAAATTTGATCTACAGACATTAGAGCAAAGAAGAGAGAGAGGAGACTTGATAACTATTTATAGAATCATGAAAGGCATAGATAGAGAGGATCTAATAAAATGGGATAGTAGAAATACAAGAGGACACGGAAAGAAAATCAAGAAAGACAGTTATAGAAGAGATCTGAAAAAGAACAGCTTTCCCCACAGAGTAATAGACATTTGGAACAAGTTAGATGAGAAAGTGGTGTGTGCAAAAACAATACACGAATTTAAAAACATTCTAGATAAAATGAGATATGAAGACGGGACACCACGAGCATAGCTCCCCTTCCCGTAAAATACAACTAGGTAAATACAACTAGGTAAATACACGTCGGTCGAAGTGACCACGAAGTTTGGAACTCCAAGAAAACTTCAAGTTTCATCAAACTCAACAACGAGGGAGTACTTTTGTTGCATTAATAGGGAAGGGAAAGCTCGTGGTATAGTGGGAAGGCAAAGAAAAAGGAGAAGAGGAGGGATTTCTGAGGAAAATGAAAGGAAATGAGGAAGGGGAAGATAGGGCCCAGAAAGTCAGACGCCATGTCGACAAGAGAGGGGAAGACAACAGTGGTGATGTCGAAGAGATTAGTAAAAACGTAAAAATTAGAAATATAGATAAGAGCAGAGCAATGGAAGGTAAAGATAATCATTTCCATGGATTTAATGAGGGAGGAAATGACAACCTCCCCCTACTAGTATATCTAGAGGAGAAACTAAAATAAATGAACGAAACATGGGAGGTTAGGTTTAACCAATTAACTCTAGTTACCCAAAGAGTTGATAAGCTGGAAGAACTTAAGGAGAACCAGAACCTAACTAAAGAAACAGAAGGATTAAAAAGACAGTTAAGAGAAGTAAAGGAAGAAAATGAGGAATTAAAGAATAATAATAAAGAGAATAAAGAGTCCATAGCAAAAGAGGTGGTTGAAAAAAAGTACATGAGAACAATAGAATTTAATTTAGAGGTATAATGGAACAGCAGATGAAAGAACAAACTAAGGACATATTTATTAAAGTGATGAGGGAGAAGGAGAATATAGTAAGAGACTTAGCGAAAAAAAAAGTTTAATTATATAAGGGATGGAAGTGAAGTATAATCCAAATAGGACTACAAGAATAAAGGAAGAAAAGGAAAAAGTAAATAAGATATTAGAAGTAGTTCAAGAAGATGAACCAGAAATAGGGAAACAAATAGAAGAAATGCATAGGATCGGGAAATACAATAGAGATAAGACCAGACCAATTAAGGTTAAATTCAGGTCACAAACGACAGCAGAGAATATCTTAGCAAAAACAGGGAAACTAGCAGACAGTGATGAATATAAACAGGTATGGATAAAAAGAGAGATGAATAAAGAGGAAAGGAGGAAAAAACAAAAAGACTAGAATCTAAGGGAAAACAAGAAAAGAATAGAGTCAGAAAAAGATAAATTCTATTGGAGAGTAGTGAATATGAAAGTGAGGAAATGGTTCATAGCAGAGAAAAACTGAAAGGAAACAGAAAACACAATGGAAGTAGCACAAAATTAAAAGTGTCTTACACAAATATAGATGGATTAATAACAGGCTTGAACGAACTGAATGATTACCTGGTGGAAAAAGAACCGGACATAATGGGAATTGTAGACAAAATTGAAAGGTGCATATGATTATTGGATTAGAAACAGGTAAAACAAGGTGATGGAGTTATGTTCATGACTAAGAAGGATATAAATGTGACGAATATCACATATGGAAAGAATAGAGTAGAGATGATTATGATGGAAGTGGAGGACAGGGATGGGAAGAACAGGTAGTTTGTAATAAATGATGTGCCTCCTAAAACGGCTTCGTGGGAAGAGAAAGAACACAAAAATATGTTAGAAGACACAAGGATAACACTAAATAATATAATGGAAGATGAAAGAAGAATAGTTATAATGGGTGACTTTAATTGTAAAGAAATCTGCTGGGAAGAGATGACAGTAAAGGGTGGAGACGACCTATGGGGAAATGTACTACTTGATATGATTATAGAACATACAATGACGCAATGGATTCAAGAGAACACTAGGTATAGAAATGAGGAAGAACCATCAAGACTAGACCTAATAATCACATCAGAACCCGAAATAGTGGACAAGATTAAATATAAAACACCAATAAGTAAAAGTGACCACATATTAGTTGAACTGGAAGTAAATGAGGAAAAATACATAAAAAAAAAGGAACAATATAGAAAGGAAGATTGATATATGATTTTTTTTTTATATAAATTAAGAGAATTCTTTCAAAAAGCTCACTGGGAAAGAATACACAAGGTGGAAACAAGAGGAGAAGAAAAAAAAATGGAATATTTTGACAAAAAATTATAAAGGAGTGTAAAAGTATGTCCCAAGACAAAAGCAAGAAAAAGATTATGTAAAGTGCTGATACAAAAAAAAAAAAAAAAAAAAGATGTAGGGAGTTAAAAGACAAAAGGGATAAAGCTTGGCCAAAATGGAAAAAAGAGAAAAGACCTGAAAATTGGAAAATATATATTAGTTATAGAAATGAATATGTACGAGTGTGCAGAGAAGAAAAGAGAAAATACGAACAAGATGTCATAGAAAAATGTAAAGATCAACCAAAACTATTTTACAGATTTGTAAACAATAAAATGAAAAAACAAAGAAGAATTAGAGAAACTACGATAAGGAGGAGTTGATTACACAGAGGAAATAGAAATGGCAGAAATTATGAACAAGCATTTTAAATCAGTGTTTACAAGGGAGAACATACAAACTAGAGATATCGAATGGGAGGAGAAAGTCCCCCCTATGAAAGAGATAGAAGTATTAAAGAATGAAATAATGAAACACTTGAGTAATCTCGATGTCAGAAAATCGCATGGACCAGATGAAATGGCAAACTGGATTTTGAGAGAATGCAGGAATGAACTAACAGACAAAGTACATAGTCTAATAAACAGTTCATTGAAAGAAGGAAAAGTTCCAGAAGATTCGAAAAGAGCAAATATAGTACCAATATATAAAGGGGAAACAAGGGAGACCGTAATAACTATAGACCGGTCTCTCTTACAAGTACGATATCTCAAATTTGTGAAAGAATGATCAAAATTAGATGGGTAAGGCATTTGGAAAAAACAACGTACTAAACCCAAAGTAATTTGGATTTAGACAAGGACGATCATGTGTCACAAACTTAGTGTGTTTCTATTCAAGACCAATAGATGTAATACAAGAAAGAGATGGATGGGCTGATTGCGCATTTCTAGACCCGAATTAAGCTTTTGATAAGGTGCCACATAAGAACTTGCTTAAGAAATTAGAAACTACATGAGGCATAACTGCTGAAGTGGAAGGAAGACTTCTTGCAAGAAAGAAAAATGAGAGTGGTGATAAGAGACAAACACTCTAATTGGGATGAAGTGATAAGTGGTGTTCCACAAGGAACAGTTCTGGCCCCAATAATGTTTGCTATATATATTAATGATATGGATAAAGAAATTGAAAGTTATATGAGCTTCTTTGCGGATGATGCAAAATTGTTGAAAAAAGTGAACACTGAAGAAGATTGTGAGTCGCTACAGAATTATCTCAATAAAGTATGGGAATGGAGTAGGAAGTGGGAGATGGAATTCAATATTAAGAAGTGTAGTATAATGGAATTTGAAAGAAGCAAAAAAGAATAGTGGGATCATATAAATTGGGAGAAGAAGAAATAAAAAAGTAGAAAATAAAAAGGACCTGGGTGTCATTATTATGAATAATATGTCCCCTGAGAAACATATAAACAAAATTCTTGGAGAAACTTATACTTTAACAAGAGCAATCAAAGTGGCATTTACATACCTGGATGAAGAAATGGTGAAGAAAATACTATTCACTTTGATAAGACCAAGATTGGAATATGCAGCGACGAAGTGGTCACTAAGTACAAAAAAATGCATAATAAAACTTGAAAGAATACAAAGAGCAACTACAAAATTGGCAACAACACTCTCAGAACTATCATATGACGAGAGGCTAGCAAAACTTGAGCTACAGACATTAGAGCAAGGAAGAGAGAGAGGAGACTTGATAACTATTTATAGAATCATGAAAGGCATAGAAACTATTGATAGAGAGGATCTAATAAAATGGAATAGTAGAAATATAAGAGGACACGGAAAGAAAATCAAGAAAGCCAGTTATAGAAGAGACCTGAAAAAGAACAGATTTCCCCACAGAGTAATAGACATTTGGAACAAGTTAGATGAGAAAGTGGTGTGTGCAAAAACAATACATGAATTTAAAAACAATCTAGATAAAGTGAGATATGAAGACGGGACATCACGAGCATAGCTCCCTTTCCCGTAAAATACAACTAGGTAAATACAACTAGGTAAATACAATCGTCAGAATGACGGCGAAGATTGGAACTCCAGAAAACACCCCCGCAATTTTCGTGAATCTTAACGACGAGGGAGCACCTGTGTTCTATTAGTAGAGAATGGAAAGCTCGTGGTGTGGTTGGCAGATAAAGAAAAGGAAGGTAGGGATTAATGAGGAAAATGAAAGAAAATGAGGAAGGGGAAGAACGGGCCCCGGACGTCAGAATCGTTGTAAACAAAAGATGTGCATAGGACACAGCTGAAGTCGAAGTTAGCAAAGGGATTAAAAGTAGGAATATAGATAAGAGCAGCTCAATATAAAGTGGAGATAATTATTTCTATGGATTTGATTAGGGAGGAGATGGCAACCTCCCCCGATTACCAAGTGTAGAGGAAAAAAAAATAAAAAAAATTAACGAATCATGGGAGGTTTAGCCAACTCGCACTAATTACACAAAGAGTTGATAAATTGTAAGAACTAAATAAGAACCAAAACCGTAATAAAGAAATAGATCAATTAAAAAGACAGTTAAAAGAAGTAAAGGATGAGATTGATAAATTAAAGAGTGATAATAAAGAGAATAAAGATACATAGCAAAAGAGATAAGTAGTTGGAAAAAAGTTCAGGAGGATAACAAAATTAAATTTAGAGATATAGTGAAAGAACAGATGAAGGAATACACTAGTGACACAGTTATTAAAGTGATGAGAGAGAAGGATAATATAGTAAGAGACTTAGCAGGTAAAAAGAAATGTATAATTATATCAGGGATGGAAGAAAGGCATAGTCAAAACAGGACTACACGAGTAAGAGATGAGAAAGAAAAAGTAAAAAAGATATGAAAATATTTAAAGAAATCAAATAAATGTATAGGATAGGGAAATACAGTATAGACAATACCAGACCAATTAAAGTTAAATTCAGGTCACAAACGACAGCAGAGAACGTAAAAAAAAAAAAAAAAAAAAAAAACAGAAAGTACATACATACATATACCAAAGGCTTTTCCCCCTTACACAGGGGTAGCCAAATAGAAAAATAAATAGAAACCACTCCCGTCCAATCCATTCCCTACATATTCCACTCCTCTCCATCCTCCTCCCTCCCTCTCATTTTGGCACCTTCTGGATGACGGGTCATCCCTACATCTTGTCCACTGCCCAGGGTCAGAAGCAGTGTCGCAAGACACAGCACATCCACAGCAAGGCCGCTTCATAAATTCGGCGACCCCCCCTCTCCTTCCCTTCATGCAGAAAAGGAGAAGACGGGGAGAAATCCCTTCGGGCTGCGTTAATTTTTTTTTCCCATACATACTTCCTCACCCCGCATACCCCACCCATTCCCCCTCATGCATCACAGCCTCATCTATACACAACCCTTCTCCATTCACCCCTATCTTCATACCTCTCCCGTCATTCCTCAACAGACATTCCTCTCTTTTGTAATGCCCCTTTCACCCCATCCATCCATCTCATCCTAGGACCCCCCCCCTCATATTCACTTCTTCTACCTCTGCCTTCCACACCTTTTTTACTAATCTTTCTTCACTCATTCTTTCCATGTGTCTAAACCATCCTAATACTCTTTCATCAACCCTATCTCCCATCTCCTTTTCCACCCCTATTCTCCTTCTCACCTCCTCATTTCTCACTCTATCTAGCCTAGTGACCCCTATCATACTTCTCAGACATTTCATCTCAAACACATTCAAACTCCTTCCCTCTTCCTCTCTCATGTTCCATGTTTCTGCCCCGTACAGTGTTGTTGGCACAGTCCCTCCTTTATATGACCTCTTAGCATCCATTCCCAGATGTCTATTTCTCATTACACTTTTTAATCCACCAAGGCTTCTCTCAATCTACATTCTACCTCCTCCCCCACTCCTCCCTTTCCTGCCACATTTGCACCCAAGTATCTAAAACTATCCACTTCCTCCAGTCTCTCACCCTTAATGCTCACTTCCAGCTTGCTGTCACTCTCTCCCCTTGTACATCTCATCACCTTACTTTTGCCCACATTTATCTTCAGCTTCCTTCTTTCACACACCTTCTCAAACTCTGTCACTAACTTCCTCGATCCCTCCTCTGATCCTGCTAAAAGCGCAGTGTCGTCAACAAACAACAACCGGCTTATTTTCCACTTTTCTCCATTTTCTTTAACCATCTCCAATCTCTGACCCACTACCCTTGCATTCACCTCTCGCACCATCCCATTCATGTATAGATTGAACAGCTAGGGTGACACAACACCTCCCTAACAAAGTCCCAACTTTACCTCAAACCATTCACTCTCTACATTTCTAATCCTAACACAAGCTCTACTACTCTCATAAAAACTCTTGACTGCTCTTAACAGTTTTCCTCCTGTCCCATGTATCTGCAGTACTTCCCACAGTGCCTTCCTGTCTACCCTGTCGTAAACCTTTTCCAGACCCATAAAAGCCCCCCCCCAAAAAAAAAACATCCTTACCTTTTCCTATAGCTTTCTCACATATCTGTCTTTACACAAAAATATGATCTATTCAACCCCTACCTGTCCTAAAACCACACTGTTCCTCACCAATTACTCCCTCTGTTCCTCTCCTAATCCTCTCAATCAAGACCCTCTCATAAGCCTTCCCAACTACACTCAACAAGCTCATCCCTCTGTAACTACTACACTCACACTTGTTCCCCCCTTTCCCTTGTAACGCGGAACTATACAGGCACTCCTCCAGTCCTCCGGCACTCTACCCTCCCTTAAACAAATAATAATAACCTCACCAGCCAGTCCACCATAACTGTACCTCTTTTCTTCAGACATTCTGGGTGGCATCCGTCCAACCCAGGTGCCTTACCTGCTTTCATCATCTCAACAGCTGCTTTCACTTCATCTTTCCCCATTTCTCTTTCATTTTCCTCACTCGTCACTCTCATTTTCTTAGAGCTTCCCACTGCAACTGCCTTTCCCCCCCTATCTTCCTTCATATTTAGCAACTCCCTAAAATAATCTGCCCACATTCCTCTCACTGCCCTCTCTTCCAGTATCATCTCTCCATCTGCACCTTTTAATTTTCTTCTCTACTACTACTACTACTACTAGCAGAAAGTGATCAGTATGAACAAGTGTGGATAAAAAGAGATGAATAAAGAGGAAAGAGAGGAAGGAAAAAAAACTGAAGCTAAGAAAAAAAAAAACGAGAACAGAACAGAGTCAGACAAAGAAATTGAATTGGAGAGTAGTGGATATTAAAGTAAGGAAATGGTTCATAGGAGAGAAAAACAGAAGGAAAACAGAAAACAGGATGGAGGTAATAGAAAATTAAAAGTGTCCTTCACAAATATAGATGGATTAATAACAGGCTTGAATGAACTGAAAGATTACCTGAAGGAAAAAGGTCATGACATAATGGGAATTGTGGAGACAAAATCGAAAGGCCCCTTACCACCCAACACTGTACAATATAGTGTATATAATCATTGGATTAGAAACAGGGAAGTAAGACGAGGTGGTGGAGTTATGTTCCTGACTAAGAAGGATATAAATGTGAGGAATGTCACATATGGAAAGAATAGAGTGGAGATGATTATGATGGAAATAGAGGACAGGGACAAGAAGAGCAGGAAGTTTCTGGTAAATTATGTGCCTCCTAAAATGGCTTCGTGGGAAGAGAGAGAACACAAGAATATGTTAGAAGACACAAGGATAACACTAAATAAGATAATGGAAGATGAAAGAAGAATAGTTATAATGGCTGACTTTAATTGTAAAGAAATCTGCTGGGAAGAGATGACAGTGCAGGATGGAGACGACTTATTGGGAAATGTACTACTTGATATTATTATAGAACATACAATGACACAATTGACACAAGAGAGTACTAGGTATAGAAATGAGAAAGAACCATCAAGACTGGACCTAATAATCACATCAGAACCTGAAATAGTGGACAAGTTTGAATATAAGACACCAATAAGTAAAAGTGACTACATATTGGCTGAACTGGAACTAAATGAAGAAAAATACATGGGAAAAAAATATAGAAATGGGAAGAATGATCTGGAGACAACAGTAGAAGAGAAATGGAGAATTTTGACAAAAAATTATAAAGAAGGAGTGGAAAAGTGTTCCAAGATAAATATAAGAAAAAGGATATGTAGAATGTTGGTACTACAAAAAATGTAGCGAGTTAAAAGACAAAATGGATAAAGCTTGGATAAAATGGAAGAAAGACAAAAGACCCGAAAATGGAAAATATATACTGGTTATAGAAGTGAATATATACAAGTGTGCAGAGAAGAAAAGAGAAAATAAGAAAAGGATGTCATAGAAAAGATGTAAAGATCAACCAAAACTATTTTATAGATTTGTAAACAACAAAGTGAAAAACAAACGAATTAGTGAAACTACGACAAGGAGGAATAGAATACACAGAGGAAATAGAAATGGCAGAAATTATGAACAATAATTTTAAATCAGTGTTTACGAGGAAGAACATACAACTTAGAGATGTCGAGTGTGAGGGAAACGTCCCCCCTATGAAAGAGATAGAAGTAACAAGGAAAGAAATAATGAATCACTTGAGTAATCTCGATGTTAGAAAATCGCATGGTCCAGATGAAATGGCAAACTGAATTTTGAGAGAATGCAGGAACGAACTAACAGACAAAATACATAGTCTAATAAGCAGTTCATTGAAAGAAGGAAAAGTTCCAGAAGATTGTAAAAGAGCAAATATAGTATCAGTAAGTAAAGGGGGAAACAAGGAAGACCCTACTAATTATAGACCGGTCTCTCTTACAAGTACGGTAGCTAAAATTTGTGAAAGAATGATAAAAATTAGATGGGTAAGGCATTTGAAAAACAACAACAACAACAACAATATACTAAATCCAAGGCAGTTTGGATTTAGACAAGGAAGATCATGTGTCACAAACTCGATGTGTTTTTATTCAAGATTATCAAATATAATGCAAGAAAGAGATGGATGGGCTGATTGTGCCTATATAGACCTGAAAAAAGCTTTTAATAAGGTGCTAAACAAATTAGAAACTGCAGGAGGAATACAGGGCAAACTAAAGTGGATGTAAGACTTCTTGCATGAAAGGAAAATGAGAGTGGTGATAAGAG
>NC_134802.1:23972555-24015055 GCF_046742065.1 Oratosquilla oratoria
TATTCCTAACTAGTTGAATGGTTTCAGAGGAAATGGGCTGCGGATATGGGCTACCTAGGACAGACCACCCACTCACTCGGGATCGATTTGTGTGGGAGAGGAAGAGTGTCTGTAAAATAATGAAAAGATAGTAGTGCACAAAGGAGGGCTATTACCAATAAGCTTTTTTTGCATGGGCGATTAATTAAGGGGCGATTGATGGTGGTGGCTGGGCAGAAACGGGCAGGAAACTAGGACGGCGGCGTAGAGGAATAGTGTTCGAAGTCAAGCTGGCTGATTTACATAACAAGAAAGGGACACGGTAGCGTGTCTTACCGGAATATCAAAGTCGCCTGGCCGAAAAAACATCAATAAGAGGATTGGGGATTTGGTATGGGCTAAGACAGCATCACGCATCATTATCATAAACAAAATGCATAGAGCCCCTGACCCAGGCGGACAACTCATCCACGAGACGACCAGCAGGCGGATAATTCGTCCACCGACAGCGGCGACCAAACGGCGGACAACTCATCCCACTGGCAGGGAACGTTGATTGGTGTTCCGGCAAGACACGTTCCCGCGTCCCTTTCTTGTTATTTATAAATTGGCCAGCTTGGCTTCGAGCATTATCCTCCAACCCCAAGTCTCCTCCCCGCCCCTCCAAAGCCACGACACCTCGAAATATATATCCCTAGTCGCCCGATGGCAGTAGCCCTCTTTTATACACAACTATCTTTTCATTTTAATACAGACATCTCTTCCCCTCCTACCCGCGCGAGAGGGTGGTCTGTCCTAGCTAGCACATAGTCCATTCCTCTAAAGAAGCCATTCAGGCGAAACTAGTTAGGAGTAAAAGTATTTCCCCCAACCCGTGTTTCTTTTACCACCTATCCACATTCATCACAATGTTCACACATCTCCTTTTCTGCATGAGAGGACGGAGAGGGGGGTTCGCCGATTTAGTGAAGCGGCCTTGCTGTGGATGTGCTGTGTCTTGCGACACTGCTACTGACCCAGGGCAGTGGACAAGATACAGGGATGACCCGTCATCCAGGGGGTACCAAGATAAGAGGGAGGGTAGAGTGTGGAAGGGAGTGGAGTGTAATGGGGATGGAATGGGTGGGAATGGTTTTTATGCCTTTGTTTTTTGGCTACCTCCCTTGTAAGGTGGAAAAAGCCTTTAGTATATGTATGTATTATTATTATTACTATTATTATTATCATTATTATTATTATTATCATTATTATTATTATCATTATTATTATTATTATTATTATTATTATTATTATTATCATTATTATCATTATTATCATTATTATTATTATTTTTATTATTGTTATTTTTATTATTATTATTCATTATTATTATTAACTATTATTATTATTATTATTATTATTATTATTATTATTATTATTATTATTATTATTATTATTATTATTATTATTATTATTATTTTTATCATAATTATTACTATTATTATCATTTTCTTTTTTCTTTTTTCTTTTTCTTTACTTCTTATGCAACCCGCCATATTGAACATCCATTACTCATTCCCGTACAGTAGCATTGGGTTCAATGTTCTTTCCACCGCCTCCAACTTTCTTTTATTAGTATTTACCCATTTTTTCAAAGATTTGATATCGTTTTTGGCATCCTTCTTGCTGTACATTCTTCAGCTTATATATCACTTCCTATCCCATTCTTCCACCTACACTGACCAAAGGTAAAGCCTCAAACGGGTCTTGAAAGCTTCAATAATAGTCAAGATACTATCGTCGTTCTTGAGTAAATGATGTTCGTATATGTATATGTGATTCACCATGGTCTTGGATCACGTGTTGGACTCGTGATCGACAGTTATTTTCGTCCCAGAAGAGAGCTCAGAACTCTTATATGACCAATCTATGGTTAATGCTGTGACCTTATAGGCACACACACACCCAACTCTCAACCCACGACACGAGAGTTAGAGTAGCGACTCCTAGCACAGCGATACTGAAATTATTTCAGCCTTGGGCGGGATTCGAACCCGGACAGCCGTAGTGGCAACCAGGAACTCTACCACCGCGCCATCGAGTCGTGTGCGTGTGTTTGTGTGCACGTGTGTGTGTGTGTGTGTGTGTGTGTGTGTGTGTGTGTGTGTGTGTGTGTGTGTGTGTGTGTGTGTGTGTGTGTGTGTGTGTGAGAGAGAGAGAGAGAGAGAGAGAGAGAGAGAGAGAGAGAAAGATAGAGAGAAAGATAGATAGATAGATAGATAGATAGAGAGAGAGAGAGAGAGAGAGAGAGAGAGAGAGAGAGAGAGAGAGAGAGAGAGAGAGAAAGAGATTGTTGATAGGATCTTTATACGAGTGCTTTGGCTCTCAGTCAGGAGGACAATAGATGTTGATCACAAGTCTAGCACCTCATTCGAGACTATGGTAAATCACATCTTTGATTTTATTTGTATTCATTTCGATAATTGATAAACTTGCCAGATTCCTCATTCTCATATATTTGTTCTAACTTCTATATAATTTTATCACATTTCCTTTGTGTACCCATAGACTTTCCACTATCCCATTTTCTATTGAATGCAATGGTTACATCATCTACGTACAAGGTGTGGTTCGAAACCCACTTCTTCTCTCCCTCTTTCCTTATATCAACTCCTGCTTTACTTATATGTTTACATATTGTGTGATCACAAAAGAAAATATGTTAAACAACCATGGCGAACTCTTACATCCCTACATCAGGTCCACCTTCACTTTCTCTACATCTATACATAAGATTTGCTTGTTAAAACCCAAACTTCTTGTCCCTAGTATGTTTTGTAAAGACCGCAATTCTGCATTTTTTCTAGGTCAGATTTGTGTCAACCATTTCTTACGCTTTCTCTACATCCATGAATGCAAAACTTATCGCCTTTTCTTCCCCCAAAACGTTTAATTGGATTATTTGAATGTGAATACGTGAGCCTCACTTTGACTTCCATCCGTTGATACTTTCACCATTCATGGTTTTAATTATTTGGTCTTCCTTTTCCTTTACTATACATTCAATTTTTATCTACGCACTCCATGTTTTCATATTTAATTTAATGTTTCTATTTGGGACGTAATCTGTTTCTCTTGTCTTACAGTCATTAAGAGGGGCAACCTCCATTGGCTCTGTCTTATGTCAGTACATCTTCATCAGAGTCCAAAAGTGGATTAAGTACAAAGTTGATGTTGTAATTATTCTTACCATTTGTGACCAAGGACGAGTACCTGCATGTGGAGGTCCTACAAGATGGACAGTAAAGCTGCCCATATTCAAAACCCGTTAATCCTCACACCTCCATCATGAGATACAACCCTGAGGTGTTAACATTCAATTTCTAGACTGGGCCTAAGATCTCTATAAACTTTAACTGTATTTCTTACACTATACAAAGTCCCACTATAATATAACACAGATATCAGTCCATTTTTTTCCTGGAGGGAACTGTGGGAATGTGGGCCTTCCATTTAGTAAAACTTGAATCAGTAATTCATTTTTCACAATTTTTCTTGTTGTAAACTTCATGCCCAACTTTAATGACTAAACGCTCCAGTCATCATTCTCGCATCTAACAATGTGTGACATATATTATTTAGTTCTTCTATTTGCCACCAGAGCCACTCTAGACTATCTTAGTTATCTTTCAAACAATTCCTCTTTAAGACGACCCTTACAGATGTTGCCTCCTTTTTCCACATCTCCGTTACCATAATCCCCTTGAAAACTTTAACCAAGTCCAACTCTAATCCTCTTATGCCTTTCCTAATTATTTCTATCAATTTCTACTGATCTCTCACTGTATCCCATCAAGTTTACTAGGGATGATCAGAAAGTAATGACAGTCGGACTCGTAGCTGAGAGACTATAAGTGTTGGGGGGGGGGGAGCAAGGGGCAGCAAGTGTTGCCTGTTGTTACATGTTTGAGCTTGTCGCTGTTTGTCTAGCTTACATTTTATCGTTGCGCTGTGCGATTGCGTCATTGTTGGTTTGCCTCTCTAACCGGAAACATGGATTTTTCGAAAGAAGGCTGCAGATTCTACACCTTCACAAGGTGGAAACTCGGGAAAAAAGCAACGGAGATCAGAGAGGAATTGTTGCAAGTTTTTCCCGAGTCTACTCCATCACTGGAAACTGTTTCCCGCTGGATTCGAGCTTTCGCAGCCGGAAAATTGCAGCTAGAAGATGATCATCGTCCTGGCCGCCCTCGGACATCCGTGACCGAAGCAACGACGGTCCGTGCGCGGGCCATCATTGACGAAGATCCAACTGTTACTCTTCGATTCTTATCCTTGGAGCTCGGTGTCAGTTATGGGAGCGCACATGACATCGTGCATGAACACTTAGGGCTGAGGAAGAAGTGTGCTCGATGGATACCTCATTTGCTTACGGAAGAGCAGAAGAGCGAACGGGTGCGGATTTGTCGTCTATGGCTGGTTGAATTCGAGCCAAATGGTCCGAAACGGTTCTCAGATGTAGCTACCGGAGATGAGTGTTGGATTTCTTTCTTCACCACCAGAGACAAGCAGTCTAACATGGTGTGGTTGAGTGATGAAGAACCTCGACCTCAGATTCTGAAGGAAGGATTTCGCAGCAGAAAGCGCCTTTTCACCATCTTCTGACCAATGTGTGTGGATGTAATACCTCAACAGTGTACTATCACAGCCCAGTACTACACTGATCACGTCCTTCCTCGAGTTCTGGAATATCAGGCCAAGACTGCACCAACCCGTCGCCGATCGCGCCTTTTGCTGCACCATGACAATGCTGCCCCCCACAAAGCTCGCCTCACTGTGCAGTTCCTGGAGCAGCAGGGGATCACACTTCTCCCCCACCCACCCTACTCGCCTGACCTTGCTCCCTGTGATTTTTGGTTGTTTCCAAAGGTCAAGGGTGCGATCGCAGGGAAGCTGTTTCATCGCATCCAAGATCTGGCGCGAGCAGTCAATTCAGAGCTACGAGGTATATCGGCCTCTGAGTACCGTGAGTGCTTCATGAAGTGGCGAAAGAGGATGGAACGTTGCATAGAGGCAGGAGGGGAGTACTTTGAAGGAATGTAGGCCACTATTTGGATTTACCTCTGTACCGTGAAAATATATGGTATCACTGTCATTACTTTTTGATCACCCCTCGTACATCGTTCATAAGTGTTCCTCAAACATGCAGTTACTCATCATCGGCCCCACAACCAGAACAAAATTACAAGTCCTGGGTAACACTGAAAGGGTTAATCGAAACTAAGAAAAGGCTACAATTATGCAAGAGAGGGAGAATGAATAAGAGAAAGATATATATATATATATATATATATATATATATATATATATATATATAATACTGATGACCCACTTTCGGAGAAGAATAAGCGAAGATATAGAGATCTGTATATTTCGATCACTTACTGATCACAGAGGATCACAGTAAGTGATCGAAATATACAGATCTCTATATCTTCGCTTATTCTTCTCCGAAAGTGGGTCATCAGTATTATTTTACAAATGTGCTACGACATACTTTGTATACATATATATATATATATATATATATATATATATATATATGTATATATATATATATATATATATTCATATATATATCTGAATAGAATCGCCAATGACGACAACGTCAATCACGTAATTTTCGACAGTTGTCCCCGGACTTGAACCCGGGACTAGTACGTTAGCAAGTCGATGCTTCTACCAACCACGCTATCGAGGCTATAAAATCCTTCAACGTCGGAGTTAATCTACACCCACAGGATTTTAGTCGACTGCTAACTGCCGCCCTAATCTCAATTTCACGAAGGACCAAGCCGACCTATAGGTAGTGGTGAAGTAGGAACGTATCCTTGATGGACTTTCGTCGTTGTAATACCTGAATAAAATCGCCAATGACGTGGTTGGTAGAAGCATCGAATTGCTAACGTATATGCAATTAAGAGCCACATGTTGCTTCATGTTGAACTGAGTAAGAGATCCATGGTCGAGGTTATTTTGTGTCCATATTAAACGATGTAAGATTGTTCTTTTGTCTACTTTTATTCTCGCTGTCGTCAAGTGATTTTTGCTTGATCTGGGAAGGTATTCAGGTAACCTGAGGAATATGATAACCGGATTTATTATTATCAGTATTAACAGTATGAACGATGCTGTCAGTGTTATTATTATGAAGGGAAAAGTAGCATACTTGTTATAGTTTATTATGTACCACCACCAATTCCACACTTCCACCACCACCACCACTACCAGCACAACCACCACTACCACCACCACCACCACTACCACCACCACTTCCACCACTGCCACCACTTCCACCACTTCCACCACTTCCACCACTTCCACCACTTCCACCACTGCCACCACTACCACCACCACCAACCATCAGCCACCAGCCACCAACCAACATCTCCACCTTCACCTCCACCTCCCCTTCCACCTCCTTGTCGTCAAGTTCGTTCTCCTCCTCCTCCTCCTCCTCCTCTTCGTCATTTTTCTTAATAACCCCCTCATTTCTTCTTGTCTTTTTTCTTCCCTTTCGTTACTTCTTTATTTCCTTTCTCTCCTCCTCACATTTTCTTTCTTTTCTTTTCTCGTTCCAGTTATGGGTAATGTCTTTATAAGATTTTTGTTTCTAGTATTTCTCATTTCTACTGTCCTCTTTAAATCTCTCCTTCATCACCTCTGTGACTCCACCCCTTTGGTGCGATATGGTCTTCCAAGGATAGAAGCTCTGGTTGTCGCCACTGAGACGCTGAAAATGTTCCTCCTTCTTCAGGTTCCCGATGTGAGACGCGGGTGGACCCCTGCGAGAGCTCTCCGTGCCAGACAGGTGCCACCTGCGTTCTTCTGCCCACGCACGGATTCCTCTGCAAGTGCCCACCTGGCACCACTGGGACTCTTTGTAATCAAAGTAAGGATGCCAACGGTAGCTCAATTGAATATAAATATGCAGTACAATATATACTATATACAGTAGGTGTTTGTGAATACAAATACAAAGAAAGATACCATATACGGTAGGCTTATGTGAATACAAGTACACATTACAATACATACTACGTATAGTAGGCTTATGTGAGTGCAGGTGCACAGTACAACACATACTACATACAATAGAATTATGTGAATACAAGTACATACTACATACTGTAGGTTTATGTGAGTAAAAGTACACAGTACATACTACTAGCTTATGTGAATATAGGCACACAGGAAAATACAAAATTTATTAGTTTTATGTGAATGCAAGTACACAGTACGGAAAACAGTAGGTTCATATGAGTGCAAGTACACAGTGCAATACATACTACATACAGTAAGCTTATGTAAGTCAAGTACACGGTGCAATGCATACTATATACAATATGCTTATATGAGTACAAGTACACAGTACAATACATACTATATACAGTGGACAAAAAAGTCGAGACTCTGCATCTTGGTTCTTGATTTATTAGAAAAACATATAGATACCTATAGATAATTTTGTGTATGCATACTTTACTGGTTTCCCAAATACTCTTGCCTAAAGTGACTGTTATTGTTTATGTTGATTACTCATTCCATAAAAAGATATGTTACTATTCATGTCAATTCTACTTATACTTATCATTCAAACAAACATTTTATATTAAATTGGCTTATATCTGCAATCAGACAAAAGAGTTGCGTCAGATCAAATTTATCATTCAGCCTAATATAGTCACGTAAAATTTGCCTATATTCATCATTTGGCCCAAAATTGTCATGTCACTCAAGCTTAAGAACCTTCACCCGTCTCCTTCCCCTCTCAAGTGGACCACAACCTACGGGAGAATCCCATTCCCGACTTCATGGGAGATTCCTACCTCGAGTTCGCCACCTTGGAGAACGTGGGCCAGTCCTTCGCTCTCGAAGTTTGGTTCCTGCCTCGCTCACCAGATGGCGTGTTGCTCTACAACGGTCAGATCGAGGGCGGTGGGGATTTCATTGCCCTCAATCTCCGAGAGGGCCACGTGGAATTCTCCTACAACCTTGGATCAGGCCCAGCCCATCTTATGTAAGAATGTCTTCGATGTTTGGTGACTATAATTGTTCCATCAAGTTTCACTGAGTGGAAACCCATATTCTCACAGTAGCCTGCATAGCTCCTTGAGCCTTGTCATAAATCTATTTAAGAACTTATAAGTTAAAAAAAGGCAATTTCAATATTTTAGTATATTTCTGAATGGCATTTTTCCTTTTGAATATTGAATATTTCTGAGTTTTAGAGATTTCCAATGTAAAGAATTATTTATACTTTGACGAACGATCCACAAACACTCACAGAAATGATCAAAAATGAGAATTTCTCCCACCATAATTAATCTACTATTAAGGGGGTGCTATGGATATTAATGAAATAACTTGGCGGTAGCCAAAATAAAATTGGTAAATGTCACCCAGAAGAGAAGCTGTTGAGACAAGTTAAAACCTATTCACTACCGATATGGAATCCCAAAGATAAAAAAAAATTCCTGCGACACCATTATAATTGTGACAGAATATGCTAAAATGTGCGGTGAAATCACTGACGTGCCTTCCTTCTCCTTCAGGACTCCTGAAGTCATCGAGATGAACCGCTGGCACGTCGTGAGGGTCCGACGGAAAAGAAGAAGAGGAACTCTTCGGCTCGACAAAGGCAGGAAGATCCTGGGCAAGAGCAAACCGCGCCTCACCGAACTCAACCTCGGGCTGCCCTTGTACCTTGGGGGCATGGAGTAAGTATGAAGTCCGTTCTGCATACACTCTTTTTTTTTTTTTCTTCTTAATTCTTTTCAACTTGTCAACCATTACCCGTTGTGCGATGTATCTATGATTAAATACTTACGTCCGAGCTCAGGGATCTAAGACTGCATAACCTTACTGCCATCACGCGCTGGTTTTCTAACGGAGCTCGAACTATCCATCTAGCTTCTCATATCAAGACCCCAACACCTTCGACTGCTCGGTTTTCTAATTTGTGTCTCTTCACCAGGAACATCACTTCGGCACATCCGGATGCACGGATCTCCATGGGTTTCAACGGAGCCATCCAACGTCTTATCGTGAACTCGGAAATCCTGGACAATCTGGGAGGAAGAGCTAAGTCCGGCCCTGGAGTGAGGAGGTACGTGTTCCTTAGAGATGAATTCTCACGGATTCTTACAAACTCTCAAAAACTCTCACGAATTATCACGAACTCTAGAAAATTCTCTCAAATTCTCGCGAACTCTTACAAAGTCTCACGAACTTTCAAGAATTCTCACGAACTCTCTCTCTCTTGAACTCATGAAGGTCGCTGGGACTTCAGGTACCAGGTGATCCATCCATTGCATTGGGTCTCTCTTGCAAGAGACCCGCAGCCCCCAGGAAGCCGACCACGTGTATTGGTTGGGTGTTCGGGGAAGCAAGATGACATGTTCACTGGCTGGTCAGAGATACAACGATGTTCTTATCTGATACAGAGTCTGAACACATCGTAATAATCTAAATGAAATCGTCTAGAGCTTAGTCAGAACTTGATTGGTATTTCTGTTGGGTGGTCCTGCAAGATGGACAGCGAATCTGTCCATTTTCGAAAACCCGTCTACCCCTCACCCCTGTCTGGAGGTGCAGACCTGAGGGGTTGACACTCGCTAGATCTTTCTCTATCAACTTTTATTGTATTATTTACATTTTTTACACACGGAGAGCTGACAACCAGTGACTGCTCCCCTCCTACTCCGTTCAGTCTCACATTAATACAACACAAGCATCAGTCCAAAGTTTCTTCGCAAAGAGAGCACAAGGACCTTTGCCAGTCACTGTGGGGCTGCAGGTTTTCCACAGTGTAAAACTTGAGGCAACTGTTATCTACTATATGACTGTGAACAGCTGCCCAGGATGTAACACTTCACCCCATACCATACAACACATAATGGAAGACTGCATTATACACAATCATGCACGCAAACAACAAAACATACACTCTATAAAGGATTTGTGGGAAAACCCAGTTTCGGCTGTAGCATTCCTTGGGGAGACGGGACTGCTCGGACAGACAGTCTAGGGAACGACAACAACAACAACAACTATATGACTCCACAACAGTTGTCGAAAATATGCTTTATGTGATGTTGCTTTTATCGATGTGAGAAGAGGAGCTTTGTGACGTCATGTCGACATAGTGATGGAGTAAATAATCGGTCTGTTAGTGACCTTTCCTTGCTTTCAGTAAATTTAATGAAGATGTATTATATATGAAAAAGACTAAGTATTGAAAATTTTGAAAAACTTCTCAGCAGCTCATGTTTGTGGTAAAACTACCTACTGTTAGCGTAAAAATTATTTCTATCATTTATTTGATCTTATTCTATTCTATTTATCAGAATTCTTTATTTCTTTTTCTAAATGTTATCCTCCCTATCTGGACAGATATCGAGGACCTCCGTGCCAGTACAACCAGTGTCTCAACGGCGGTGTGTGCCAGCCTTTCCTGAACAGGTTCATCTGCAAATGTCCTCCGATTTACACAGGGAAATTCTGTGAAAAAAGTGAGTTTGAAGCTTAAAGTTGTACTAAGACAAACCTGCATAAGGAGGTTCTATGAATATGCTGTCTGTGGATATCAAGAGTGACTAAGAAGTATGTGAGGGTGTGGAATCAATCAGTCAGTCCGTTGTTCCAGGTCTCTTGCAGGAGATCCGTAGACAAGTTCAAGAAGTGTGGGGAGGAAGAGGGAAGAGAAAGGAGGCGAAAAGGATCAGAATAGGATGAAAGAAGAATCTGAAAGAGTGCCTGAAAAAACAACACAGGAGTGGATGGATTGAATAAACTGGTGGGGTGACTGGAAGAGGAGATATGCATAGGAGAGGAAAGAGGAAGATGAGGAGGAGGACGAGGAGGAGGAGGGAGAAGGGGATGAGGATGAAAGCGAAGTGAAGGAATGAATGGAAATCACAAAGGAAAGATACCAAGAGAGGATGTAAGATAAAATTTTCCTCTTTTTTTTTGTGATTACTTCCTTAGACCATTTAGTAAAGGGAACTGAATAGACTCGACAATGAAGACGGGTTGGCAACCTTGTGTATGAGGGGATCCGTCGTAGATGAAGATATGCTAATATAATACAATTATTTATCTTTACTTTTATTTTTACTTCCAGAAGTAGATGAACAGGTCATGACTCGCCCTGTCAAGTTCGATGGGAAGACGTTCTTGAAGTACCCCAACATGATTAATCGCATGTAAGTGTCGTGCCCGAAGACCCTCTTTCCTCCTGAAATAGTTTGTTTCGTGAACTACTAATAGAAGCCACAGTTCGTGTATAGTAGCCTCTTACTAACCCTTGACATTTACTATTTTAAAAAATTTACTAATATCTACTGGTTTACCCATTGCTATAGTCTACTTATTGTTGTTGATTAACACACTTTGCCCACCTGTTCCTAGAGTTTGTCCGTAGATTTTTTGTGAAAGTTAATACTTAAATATGCTTTATTTTAGTTCATCGCATGCCTACAGTCGGTTTACCAACTAACGATTTTAACTATTCTAACACTAACGATAGCGTCACTAACAAGACCAACCTCACATCGGCTGAGTTCGATTACTACGACCTCGCTCAGCCTTGGTCCGAGGTGGACCTCAATTACCCTTCGGAATATGACGAAGACGTGGACGATCTCGCCTTCCTCGAGGGCGAAGACTACGAGGACGAGGAGGAGGCCGCTGAGGAAGAGAAGCTGAAGGAGGAGGAGGAGGAGTTGGAGGAAGCCTTGGTCAAGGAGCAAGTCACTCCATCTCTTGAGGGTGAGATAGAGGAGGAGGAGGACGAGGAGGAGAAAGAGGCGAAAAAGGAGGCGGACTCGCCTGGAGGACTGGCGACCGTCCTCGAGTCTCCCTTCGAGGGCGAGATGAGTGATTATCAAAATATGGACGACGTCGAGGAAGACAATGGGTAAGGACGACATTAGAATAATGAATTTATTTATCCATTTATTGATCTATTTATTTGTTTATTCGTTATTATGTTGAGGCTCTTGTTCCCTGTAACAACACGTCCTCCTAGGTTATTTACACACACACGCGCTCGCGCGCGCGCACACACACACACACACACACACACACACACACACACACACACACACACACACACACACACACACACACACACACACACACACTGTGATAGAGTTCCCAGCAGCCACTACGGTGGTCCGGGTTCGAATCCCGCCCAGGGCTAAAGTGATTTTAGTATCACTACGCTACGAGTCGTTACTCCAACTTTCGTGGGTGGGGATTTAGGTGTGTGTGTGCATGTAAGGTGACAACATTACCCATAGATCAGTCATATATGAGCTCTGAGCTCTCTTGCGGGAGGGAAATAGCTGTCGATCACGAATCCAACACGTGAACCAAGACCATGCTAAATCACACGCACACACACACACACAAATCTTCTTTGAGTAGAAATCAGTCTCCAGTCATAAAAAAAAAAAAACATCGTGCCTCTGGTCCTTAGGGGTGTCTCTAAAGTCTTCAACGTGTCGACCATGCGCATAAAGCTTATGCAATCAGTACTCCATAATGGGAAAGTGGGAGAGTGGGAGAGTGGGAGAGTGGGAGAGAGTGGAAGATAGGGGGAGGAAGGGAGAGGGAAGAGAGGCAGCTTTGCAAGGGATAATTGTTCTCTGTGTAGCTAATGACTAACTCTTAATACATATGTAAATGTACTTGATATGTTTAAATTACTCTCTTTAACAACAGCTATTCACTTGAGTGAAGCTACGTCCCTTTAATCCTGTTTCACAAGAACACCCTCCAACACCTTCTCCTTTCATAGTAAACTTAATAAGAAAATTTGTACCTCGGTTAATACTAGAACATCTACAGTGGAATGAAGTGTTTTGTACATACGTGCATACATACATACATACATATATAATTATATACGTACATGCATGCACACATACATACATACATACATACATACATACATACATACATACATACATACATACATACATACATACATATATACATACGTACATACAGTACATACAACCATACATACATACGTACATACAACCATAAATACATACGTACGTACATGCAATCATACATACATACATACATACATACATACATACATACATACATACATACACATACTTATATCAAAAGTCCTCTTCCTACTTATAAGTGGGGTAGCTAACCAAGAAACACACACACACACCCTCCAACTATCCCAAACCCATTTGCTTTCTCTTTTATCTCAAGTCCTTGTGGCTTAAGGACCACGAAGGATTAAATGGACACGGGTCTTGACAGGACAGTTTCCCTCTGCTTAATATGATCGCCTGGCGGCAGAGCGCTGCGTCCGGGTTTTGACTTCAACATCCAAGTAATTAGAGTCGTTAGTCCTCTCTGCAATGATGACCTTCGTTGAGTGGAGGAGGAGGAGGAGGAGGAAGAGGAGGAGGAGGAGGAGGAAGGGTAGGACAGAGGTAGGAGGAAGGAGCTTAAGGAGGGGGAAGGAAGGAGGGTGGAGGAGGATGGGAGGGTGGAGATGGAGGAAGGGGAGGGTAAGGGGTGGAGATGGAGGAGGGGAGGCGGAGGAAGTGGAGGGATCGAGTGGAGGAGTGGAAGGGTGGAGATAGATAAAGAAGGGGTGGAGATGGAGGAATAGAGAAGGGGATGGAAAAGGACTAGAAGAGGATGGGGTAGAAGAAGAAGAGGTGGGAGAGGAAGAGGAGGAGTAGGAGGAGGAGGAGGAGGAGGAGGAGGAGGAGGAGGAGGAGGAGGAGGAGGAGGAGGAAGAGTCTGACCTTCGACTGAAAACAATTGCCTGGCGTTTGGTAGAGTAGAATGTCAAATGACCTCTAGTTTGATTTAGCCGAATGTAATAGCCCGTGGACATACAGGAGGCGCCTTAGCTGCAGTTGAAGCCGTCACCTTTGCCCTACGTTCACAGAGAGCCAGTTGAAGTAATAGTTACCAATAGCTGCTGGGATGAAAACTCGGGACTTTAGAGTTATGGGACGGGACCGAAGTCGACATTGCCACAGCCGCGGGATAAAATGAAACATGTGACACGAATTGTAACGAAGGTTGGGGTCATTTCGGTGACCTTGCTCACTGGGTCATGTCCCAGATAGCACCAGCCGGTTCCAGTCGTCAGGGGAGCGGTTGAGGGGGGGCAGGGGTCCATGGGGATAGAATTGGGGTTCCCCTACGGGACACTTCCCCTAACATGTCCACTGACTCACAAAAAAAAAAAAAAAAAAAAAATCGTCCGAGGTCAGGTTGAATAAAGACTTCAAATTTGTTCGCTTTATTGGCGGGGCTAATGATCGGGGCCACCCGTGCAATTGCGAAGCTTAATGATGGTTCCTGGTCCTTTGGCGCATGCGCACAGCGGCCTGAGCTCGTTGGCTTGATTGCTCGTTGGGACGCCGTTGTTTGTGCTTGTCTGCTTCAACGTGACTGGACCCAAAATTGGAGCCATCACGGGACGGCCTTACGTGTCTGAGTGTGTGAGTCTATGAATCTGAGTCTGTGTAGCTGTGAGTCAATTTGTGATTGTTAGTTTGTGTGTGTGTGTGTGTGTGTGTGTGTGTGTGTGTGTGTGTGTATTTGTGTGTGTACATAAGCACACACGCACACAGACACACACACATACACACACACACACACATACACACACACACACACACACACACACACACACACACACACACACACACACACACACACACACACACACACACACACTCAGATACGCACACACACAGATACACACACACATACACAGGTCGTAATCCAGGTTCTTTTTGTAAGGTTTGGCACGGCTCAAGGCTATCATCTCTCCTTCATAATAAGCAGTCGCTAAGGTAGAGGTTCGAGTTATTGCGGTGAAGCTAATTTCCATTTGTCACAATGACACACAACTTGTCGGATAGCTCGCCATAATAAAGACTCGGTGAAATTAGAATAGAGACTGAACTAAGCCTACTGCCCTCGGGGAACTATCAGGTCGTAACCCAGGTCGTTCCTTTTGTGGGGTCTGGCATGACTCAAGGCTATCGTCTATGCTTCATAATAAGCAGTCACTAAGGCAGAGGTTCGAGACCTTACGGTGACGCTAATTTCCATTTGTCACAATGACACACAACTTGTAGGTGAAATTAGAATAGAGACTGAGCTAAGCCTAGTGCCCTCGGGGAACTACCAGGTCGTAGACCAGGTCGTTCCTTTTGAAGGGTCTGGCATGGCTCAAGGCTATCATCTCTTCTTCATAATAAGCAGTCGCTAAGGCAGAGGTTCTAGTTCTTGTTGTGAAGCTAATTTTCATATATATATATACATATATATATATATATATATATATATATATATATATATATATATACATACACACACACACACACACACACACACACACACACACACACACACACACATATATATATATATATATATATATATATATATATATATATATATATATATATATATATTGTACAACACTTAATGGATCCCATAAAAGTAGGTGGCAATCCTTCTTTTATACATGTTAAGTTAAATTTGACTGCAGACTGGGTTAGAATCGACTTCTTGATAGACTCAAGTTTTCTAATGAAAGATCTCGGCTCATCGTGGGGGTGGGGTGGATAAAATGCTACTGTACGACGTTTTGCTCATCTTAGAGTATTTTCAACATACATACATACATACATATACCAAGGCTTTTTCCCCCTTTCAAGGGAGGTAGCCAAAAAGGGAAAGGCATAAAAACACTCCACCCATTTCATCCCTAAATACACTCCACACCCCTCCCACCCTCCATCTCATCTGAGCACCTCCTGGATGACGGGTCATCCCTGCACCTTGCCCACCGCCCTGGGTCAGAAGCAGTGTCGCAAGACACAGCACATCCACAGCAAGGCCGCTTCATTTAATCGGCGACCCCCCCTCTCCGTCCCCCCTTGCATATAAGGAGAGGACGGGGAGAAATCCCTTCGGGCTGCGTCAAAATTTACTCACACATACTACCCCACCCCACCCCCCCGCCCATTCCTCCTCATGCAATCACAACATCATCCATATACAACCATTCTCCACTCACCTCTGTCTTCCGTCCTCTCCCTTCCTTCCTCAACAGACATTCCCCTTTTCCCCAAAGCCCCCTTCACTCCATCCATCCACCTCATCCTAGGACGTCCCCTCATGTTCACTCCCTCCACATCTGCCTTCCATACCTCTTTTACTAGTCTTTCTTCACTCATTCTTTCCATGTGTCCAAACCATCCTAATATTCTTTCATCAACCCTATCTCCCAAATCCTTTTTCACCCCTGTTCTCCTCCTCACCTCCTCATTTCTCACTCTATCCAGCCTAGTAACCCCCACCATACTTCTCAGACACCTCATCTCAAACACATTCAAACTCCTTCTCTCTTCTTCTCTTATGTTCCACGTTTCTGCCCCATACAGTGCTGTTGGCACAATCACTCCTTCATACAGTCTCCTCTTCGCATCCATTCCTAAATGTCTATTCCTCATTACACTCTTTAATCCACCAAGGCATTTACTCGCTTCTCTCAATCTACATTCTACCTCCACCTTCACTCCACCTTTTCCTGCTACACTTGCACCCAAGTATCTAAAACTATCCACTTCCTCCAGTCGCTCTCCCTTAATGTTCACTTCCAGTCTACTGCCACTTTCACCCCTTGTACATCTCATCACCTTACTTTTACCCACATTTATATTTGGTACAAAACTGTTACAAGTTAAATATAAACTAAAGTAGTACTTGGGGAGGTTACAATAAATTTGGGGGAGATTTATTCCGTGGGTGGACTCTGTGGGAATCTGTCCCTTGTTCTTCTGGTGTTGCTTGTAGTGTGGGATTAATGTCCGCGGGCTGACTTGGTGATATTTTGTCCGTTCTTCTTTTGGAGTTGTATGTGGTTGTGACCGAGTGTCCATGTGGAGTAGCCAGAGCCAGTGAAGTAATTACATTTTGTATATTCATGGTGGAGGCTTTCTAAAATCTCCAACCAGTGGCTTTGGCAGAGTCGAGGATCTGAGTGTTGTCGACTAAGATCTGCCTGGACAAAATAGTAGAATGTGTATCTAAAAATGGTTCTTTGGGGCTCCGTTCTGTAAATGGCAAGTGAGGCGTCTGGAAAGAAGTTGTCATTCCTGTATAGGAAGATGGACGACGCTTACAGTCTTCGTACAGGCCAATAAATTCATACACGAGTTTACTTCTTTTGAGGGGGTTTTGGGCATGGAAAGGGTTATTTTCTTAAGATGAGGTTAGAGGTTTTGAGGTTCTTATAGAAAATATGGAGCTCCAACTTGTCCTCAGGGTCTGTGGGGGCAGGTTCCACGTTCAACTATTTCCTTCAAGATTCTTTCATCAGCACGGTATAGTGTACTCACAAAGGATCTATAATGCAGAAGGATCGGGGGGCGTTTCTCACGGCGAAGATTGTTACTACTCAAATATGCGTCCATTTTTTGCATGATGATAGATATATATATTTATAATATATATATATATATATATATATATATATATATATATACAAAGTAATGTCGTAACACATTAGTAAATTTCAACAAAAACCCACTGTGTTGGATAAGAAGAAATGAAATAAATAGATTCCATATATTTCGATCACGGACTGTGATCCTCTTCAGTGGAATACAGAGTAGAGGAGCAAAAGGCATGTCTTATAAACAGTAAAAGAAGGAACATGGATAGGACTCAGGTAGCGTCTAATGCTTTGCGGGGCAGGTCACCCGCCTTCACCAGAGATGGTAGTAATTTGTTGACTGCCCAGGTGGTAATGCAGTCAGGTGACCATTGTCCATGAGATATATTGAAATTTGGAAATTTGTTAATCAAGGATGATTCTATTATTTTCCTTTTAAAACTGCACTTTGAATTGAAGATAATTTTTGCTTCATTCCAATCTATACGATGGCCTTCCTTGTCTGCGTGTTGGAAGACAGCGGAATTTTGGTGTGCATATTTGACTGAATTTCTGTGTTCTTGCATCCTGGTATGCAAATCTCTACCTGTTTGTCCCCAATATACATCATAATAATCCGAGCATGGAAGTTTATACACACCTATGCCTTTTGCTCCTCTACTCTGTATTCCACTGAAGAGGATCACAGTCCATGATCGAAATATATGGAATCTATTTATTTCATTTCTTCTTATCCAACACAGTGGGTTTTTGTTGAAATATATATATATATATATATATACATATATATATATATATATATATACATATATATGTATATAATATATACATATATATATATATATATACATATATACTCGTGTATTCTCATACGAATATATAATGTTAGCACGTTTGTATGCTTACATATATATAGATAGATTAAGAAATGCTCGGTAATGTTTGCAGTCATAAATACATGTGTATGCATTACACGTGCAGACATGGAATTACGCATATCAATATGCTCTAGGCATGTAAGGGTAAACAAGGAATCAGAGATATATTTCGAGTCCACTTAAGCTTTTGGAACCTATTAAAGGGGCAGATAAAGATTGAAAGCATATTATAACCTCCTTAGCTCGCCTCCCTTATTAGTGACGTCAAGGCAAGAATAGATCTTGAACATCCGGGATCTCTCGGGACCACATCAACGGATATGACGCAACAAGGTCGCGATGACGTCATCTCAGGTCAGCTGATCAAATTGGGTTAGCGGCAGGCGCCGTGCGAGTTAAATCAACTTTGAGTTTATCTCACGGTTAACCCCATCCTTACCTTTTGGCACTTTTTCTTGTGTTTCCGTCTGTCGCCAGGTGATTTTATTTGCTTATATGGCATTCTGAGTTGTTATAGCCTTGTCAAGCCTAACAAAATTAAATCCCTTTAGTGCCTCGGAGTATTTCTCCTGACTATCGCCCGGGGATTTTATTCCGTTGGGCGGGATTAAACTGTTGTGATTCAGATTCTATGTTGAATATGTATTTCATTATTGAATTTAGTTACCGTGTTCCATCAATAATAATAATAATAATAATAAAAAAATATATATTTTACTTGCTTTAACTCCACCACACTATCAGTGAAGGAATATTTTTCGTAGCCTACGGACCAGAGTCACATATTTTTTTTTATGATTGGAATGTTTCTGAAGATAGGATATATGTGCGCTGGGGGTAACTTGAGTCGTTCACCTGGTGTGGGGTGGGGGCGGTTGGGGCGGGTACAGCGAAGTGCATCCGCGGCGGGGGGGGGGTGGGTCCTGTGGGAGAGATAGGGCGGGTTTGGGGGGTTGGGTGGCGTTTGCGGTGGTGATGGGGGGGTAGTGATGATGCGGATGGTGTTGGTGGGGCATGCTGGCTTGTGGTGCTAGGGGTGCTGCTGGATGGTGGTGGTGGTGGTGGTGGTGGTGGTGGTGGGTGGTGGTGGTGGGTGGTGGTTGTAGTGTTGGTGGGTGGTGATAGTGGTGGTGGTGGTGGGTGTGAGGTGGTGGTGGTGGATGGTGGCGGGTGGTGGTGGATGGTGGTGGGTGGGGGGGTGGGTGCTGGTTGTGATGGAGTGGTGGTGGGGGTGGGGTGCTGGTGCTGGTTAGGTGTTGCTGGTGATGGTGTTGTTGTGGAGGTGGTGCTGGTTTGGTGATGGTGATGGTGGTGGTGGTGGGGGGTGATGGTGTGGTGGTGGTGTGTGTGGGGTGGCGGTGGGTAGTGGAGTGATGGTGATGGTGGGTGTGGGTCGTGGAGCTGGTCGAGGTCCGGTTGATGGTCATGGTGATGGTTGGTTGGGTGTGGGGGTGTGCTGGTCAGTGGTGCTGGTGATGGTACTGCTGGTGGTGAATGGTCGAGTGCTGGTAGTGGGGATGGTGATGGTCGGGGTGGTGGGTTGTGGTGGTGGGGGTGATGTGGTGGTGGTGGTGGTGGTGGTGGTTGTGGTGGTGGTGGTGGGTGGTGGTGGTGGTGGGTGGTGGTGGTGGTGGTGGTGTGGTGGGGTGATGGTGGTGGGGGGGGGGTGGTGGTGAGGAGGGTGGTGGTGCTGGTCTTTAGTTGCTGGGTGATGGTGTTGGTGTGTGATGGAGTGGTGTGGTGCTGGGATGGGGGTGGTCGTGGTATGGTGATGGTGATGGTTGTGGGGTTGAGGTTGGGTAGTGGTGATGGGGGTGGGGTGGTGGTGGAGGTGGGGATGGTGGGGGGTGGGTGGTGAATGGTGGTGGAGGGGGTGGTGGTGGTGGGTGTGTGTGGTGTGGTGGGTGTGGTCGTGGTGCTGGTAGTGGTGCTGTGATGGTAGCTGTTTGGTGGGGGTGATGGGGTGTGCTGGTAGTGGCTGGTGGGTCTGTGGTATGGGTGTGGTCGTGGTGCTGGTAGTGGTGCTGGTGAATGGTGTTGGTGGTGGTGTTGGGGGGGATGGTGGTGGTGGTAGTTGGAGGTGGTGGAGGTGGGTGGTGGTGGTGGTGGTGGTGGTGGGTGGTGGTGGTGGTGGTGGTGGTGGGTATGGTGGTGGTGGTGGTTGTGGTGGTGGTGGTGTTGGTGATTGTGGTGGGTGTGGGTAGTGGTGATGGTAGTGGGATGTTGATGGTGGTGTTGGTGGTGTGGGGTGTGATTCTGCGGATGGTGAGTTTGCTGGTTATGGGATGGTAGTCGTTGGATGGTCGTGGTCGCGGTAGTGGGGATGGTGGTGGTGATGGTGGTGATTGATGGGTTGTGGTAGTGGTGGTGGTCGTAGTGGGTTGTGATGGTGGTGGGTGGTGATGGTAGTGGGTGGTGATTGTGGTGATGATGGTAGTGGTGATGATGGTGGTGATGGTAGTGGTGATGGTGTTTGTGATGATGGTGGTGGTGATGGTTGGTAGTGGTGGTGGTAGTGGTAGTGGTGGTGGCAGTGGTAGTGGTGATGGTAGTGGTGATGGTAGTGGTATTGGTGGTAATGGTAGTGGTGATGGTCATGGTTGTGGATGGTGATGGTAGTGGTGATGGTAGTGGGAGTGGTAGTGAAGATGGTAGTGGTGATGGTAGTGGTGATGGTAGTGGTGATGGTGGGTGGTAGTGGTGATGGTAATGGTAGTGGTGATGGTAGTGGTGATGGTGGGGTGATGGTGCTGGTGATGGTAGTGGGGATGGTAGTGGTAGTGGTGATGATAGTGATGGTGGTGGTGATGGGAGGGGTGATGATGTTGGTAATGGTAGTGGTGATTGTTGATGGTCGTGGTGATGGTAGGGTAATGGTGATATGGTCGTGGTGATGGTGATGGTAGTGGTGATGGGTGATGGTAGTGGTGATGGTAGTGGTATGGTGATGATAGTAGTGATATGGTGATGATGGTAATGGTGGTGGTATGGTAGTGATGGTAGTGGTGTGGTGGTGGTATGGTGGTGATGGTAGTGGTGTGGTGGTGGTAGTGGTGGTGGTAGTGGGAATGGTAGTGGTGATGGTAATGGTGATGGTGGTGGTAGTGGTGATGGTGATGGTGATGGAAGTGGTGATGGTAATGGTACTGGTGGTGATTGTGGTGATGGTAGTGGTAGTGGTGATGGTGATGGAGGTGATGGTGATGGTCGTGGTGATGGTGATGATGTTGTGGTGATGGTCGTGGTGATGGTGTATGGTAGTGGTGATGGTGATGGGAGTGATGATGGTAATGGTGATTGGTGATGGTAGTGGTGGTGGTGATGGTAGTGGTGATGGTGGTGTAATCATGGTAGTGACGGTAGTGTTGGTGGTGACGGTAGTGTTGGTGGTGATGATAGTGGTGGTGGTGATGGTAGTGGTGATAGTAATAGTAGTGGTGGTGATGGTAGTGTTGGTGGTAATGGTAGTGGTGGTGATGGTGGTGATGGTACTAGTGCTGGTGATGGTAGTGGTGATGGTAATGGTGATGGTAGTGGTGATGGTAATGGTGATGGTAGTGGTGATGGTAGTGGTGGTGGTAATGGTGATGTTATTGGTGATGGTGATGGTGGTGGTGATGGTGATGGTAGTGGTGATTGGTGGTGGTGATGGTGATGTTCGTGGTGGTGATAGTTGTGGTGATGGTGATGATAGTGGTGATGGTGATGCCAGTGGTGATGGTGATGCTAGTGGTGATGTGATGGTAGTGGTGATGGTGATGGTAATGGTAGTGGTGATGGTAATGACGGTAGTGGTGGTAGTAGTGGTGATGGTGACGGTAGTAGTGGTGGTGATGGTGATGGTAGTGGTGGTTATGGTTGTGGTGGTGATGGTTGTGGTGATGATGATGATGCTGGTGGTGGTGATGATGGTAGCGGTGGTGGTGATAGTGATGGTAGTGGTGATGGTGGTGGTAGTAGTGGTGGTGGTGATGGTGATGGGAGTGGTGATGGTGACGGTGGTAGTGATGGTGATGGTAGTGGTGATGGTGGTGACGGTAGTGGGTATGGTAATGGTAGTGTTGATGGTAGTGGTGCTGGTAATGATGGTGGTGGTGGTGATGGAAGTGGTGATGATGATGGTGGTGGTGATGGTAGTGGTGGTGATGGTGGTGGAGTTGGTAGTGGTGGTGCTGGTGATGACAGTTGTGATGGTGGTAGTGATGGTGACGGTAGTGGTGATGGTAGTGATGATGGTGATGTTAGTTGTGATTGTGATACTCGTGGTGATGGTGGTGGTAGTGGTGATGGTGATGGTAGTGTTGATAGTGGTAGTATGGTGGTGGTAGTGGCAGTGGTGATGGTGATGATGATGTTAGTGGTGATGGTGATGCTAGTGGTCGTGGTGATGGTGATGCTAGTGGTCGTGGTGATGGTGATGCTAGTGGTCGTGGTGATGGTGATGCTAGCGGTCGTGGTGATGGTGATGGTGATGGTAGTGGTGATGGTCGTGGTGACTGGTGATGGTGATGGTAGTGGTGATAGTGATGGTAGTGGTGATGGTTATGGTAGTGGTGATGGTGATGGTAGTAGTGATGGTGATGGTAGTGGTGATGGTAGTGGTGATGGTAGTGGTGATAGTGACGGTAGTGGTGATGGTAGTGGTGATGGTGATGGTAGTGGTGGTGGTGATGGTGATGGTAGTGGTGATGGTAGTGGTGATGGTAGTGGTGATGGTGGTAGTGGTGATGGTGATACTAGTGATGATGGTGGTGCTAGTGGTGATGGTGATGCCAGTGGTGATGGTGATGCTAGTGGTGATGGTGATGTCAATGGTGATGGTGATGCCAGTGACGATGGTGATGGTAGTGGTGATGGTAGTGATGATGGTGATGCTAGTGGTGATAGTGATGCCAGTGGTGATGGTGATGCTAGTGGTGATGGTGATGATAGTGGTGATGGTAGTGGTGATGGTGGTGATAGCGGTGATGGTGATGGTAGTGGTGATGGTGGTAGTGGTGATGGTGATGGTAGTGGTGATGGTGGTGGTGATGGTGACCGTGGTAGTGGTGATGCTAGTGGTGATGGTGATGTCAATGTTGATGGTGACGATACTGACGATGGTGATGGTAGTGATGATGGTAGTGATGATGGTGATACTAGTGGTGATGGTGATGCCAGTGGTAATGGTGATGCTAGTGGTGATGGTGATGGTGATGGTGGTGGAGATGGTAGTGGTGATGGTGGTGATGGTAGTAGTGGTAGTGGTGGTGGTGGTGGTGGTGATGGTACTGGTGGTGGTGATGGTGCTGGTAGTGGTGAATGGGTGATGATGGTGATGATAGTGATGATGGTGTTGGTAGTGGTGATGGTAGTGGTGTTGGTGGTAGGTAGTGGTAGTGATGGTGGTGGTGGTGATGGTGGTGGTAGTGGTGATGATGATGGTAATGGTGGTGGTGGTAGTGATGGTGATGATGATGGTAGTGGTGGTGATGGTAGTGATGGTGGTGTTGGTGATGGTAGTGATGGTGGTGTTGGTGATGGTAGTGGTGGTGGTGATGGTAGTGGTGGTGATGGTAGTGGTGGTGATGGTGATGGTGATGATGATGTTAGTGGTGATGGTGATGCTAGTGGTCGTGGTGATGGTGATGCTAGCGGTCGTGGTGATGGTGATGGTGATGGTAGTGGGGGTGGCATTAGTAGTGATGGTGGTGGTGATGGTAATTGTAGTGGTGGTGATGATGATGGTAGTGGTGATGGTTGTGGTCATGGTGATGGTAGTGGTGATGGAGTGGTGATGGTAGTGGTGATGGTGCTGGTAGTGGTGGTGGTGTGGTGATGGGTAGTGGTGATGGTAGTGGTGATGGTGATGGTAGTGGTGGTGATGGTAGTGTTGATGGTGATGGTAGTGGTAGTGGTAGTGGTAGTGGTGGTAGAGGTGATGGTGTTGGTATTGGTGATGGTGATGGTAGTGGTGATGATGTGGTGATGGTGATGATAGTGGTGATGGTGATGGTAGTGGTGATAGTGATGGTAGTGGTGATGGTTATGGTAGTGGTGATGGTGATGGTAGTAGTGATGGTGATGGTAGTGGTGATGGTAGTGGTGATGGTAGTGGTGATAGTGACGGTAGTGGTGGTAGTGGTGATAGTGATATTAGTGGTGGTGGTAGTGATGATGGTGATGCTAGTGGTGATAGTGATGCCAGTGGTGTTGGTGATGCTAGTGGTGATGGTAGTGGTGATGGTAGTGGTAGTGGTGATGATGGTAGTGGTGATGGTAGTGGTGATGGTGGTAGTGATGGTGATGGTGATGGTGATGGTAGTATTGATGGTGGTGGTGATGGTAGGATGGTGGTGGTGGTGGGATGGTGGTGGTAGTGATGGTGATGGTGATGGTAGTGGTGATGATGATGGTGATGTTAGTTGTGTTGGTGATGGTAGTGTTGATGGTGATGGTAGTGGTGATGGTGATGGTAGTGGTGATAGTGATGGTAGTGGTGATGGTAGTGCTAGTGGTGATGGTGATGGTGGTGGTGGTGCTGGTGGTGGTGCTGGTGGTGGTGCTGGTGGTGGTGCTGGTGGTGGTGATGATGATGGTGATGGTAGTGGTGATGGCGGTGATAGCGGTGATGGTGAAGGTACTAGTAGTGGTAATGGTGGTGGTGCTATGGTGCTGGTGGTGGTGATGGTAGTGGTGATGGTAGTGATAGTGGTGGTGATGGTAGTGATAGCGATGATGGTGATGATGGTGAAGGTGCTGGTGGTGATGGTGGTGCTAGTGGTGTTGGTAGTGGTGCTGGTGGTGGTGATGGTGATGGTTGTGGTGATGGTGATGATGTTGTGGTGATGGTGGTGATGATGGTGATGGTAGTGATGATGGTGATGGTAGAGATGGTGGTGATGGTGATGATGGTAGTGGTGGTAATGATGGTAGTGGTGATGGTGATGATTGTAGTGGTGATGGTGATGATGGTAGTGGTGATGATGATGCCAGTGACGATGGTGATGATATGATGGTAGTGATTATGGTGATGGTGGTGATAGTGTGATGGTGTGATGTGATGGTGTGATAGTGGTGATGGTAGTGGTGATGGTAGTGGTGATGGTAGTGGTGATGGTAGTGGTGATGGTAGTGGTGATGGTAGTGGTGATGGTAGTGGTGATGGTAGTGGTGATGGTAGTGGTGATGGTGATGATGGTGATGATGGTGATGGTGGTGATGGTGGTGGTGGTGGTGGTGGTGATGGTAGTGGTAATGGTGATAATGGTGGTGATGGTAGTGGTGATGGTGGCTGTGATGGTAGTGGTGATGGTAGTAGTGATGGTGATGGTAGTGGTGATGGTAGTGGTGATGGTAGTGGTGATAGTGGTAGTGGTGATGGTGGTGATGGTAGTAGTAGTGATGGTGGTGATGGTGGTGGTAGTGGTGGTAATAGTGATGGTGGGGGTAGTGGTGGTAGTGGTGATGATGGTGGTGATGGTGTTGGTAGTGGTGGTGGTGATGGTGGTAGTGGTGGTGATGGTGGAAGTGGTGGTAGTGGTGATGGTAGTGGTTATAGTAACGGTAGTGGTGTGGGTAGTGGTGATGGTGATGGTAGTAGTGGTGATGATGGTGATGGTAGTGGTGATGGTAGTGGTGATGGTAGTGGTGATAGTGACGGTAGTGGTGATGGTAGTGGTGATGGTGATGGTAGTAGTGGTGGTGATGGTGATGGTAGTAGTGGTGGTGATGGTAGTGTTGATGGTGATGGTAGTGGTGATGGTGATGGTAGTGGTGATAGTGATGGTAGTGGTGGTGGTGGTGATAGTAATGGTAGTTGGTGATGGTAGTTGATGATGGTAGTTGGTGATGGTGGTGGTGATGGTTAGTGGTGATGGGTGATGGTGATGGTAGTGGTGATGGTAGTGATGATGGTGATGCTAGTGGTGATAGTGATGCCAGTGGTGATGGTGATGCTAGTGGTGATGGTGATGTCAATGTTGATGGTGATGATAGTGACGATGGTGATGGTAGTGGTTATTGTAGTGATGATGGTAGTGATGATGGTGATACTAGTGGTGATGGTGATGCCAGTGGTAATGGTGATGCTAGTGGTGATGGTAGTGGTGATAGTGACGGCAGTGGTGATGGTAGTAATGGTGGTGATTGTGGTAGTGGTGATGGTGATGGTAGTGGTGGTGGTGATGGTGTTGGTAGTGGTTATGGTGGTGGTGATGGTGGTGATAGTGGTGATTGTGGTGGTTGTGATGGTAGTGGTGATGGTAGTGGTGATGGTGGTGGTGATAGTGATGGTGATGGTGGTGGTGATGGTAGTGGTGATGGTGGTGGTGATGGTAGTGGTGGTGATGGTAGTGGTGATGGTGATGGTAGTGGTGATGGTGATGGTAGTGGTGGTGGTGATGGTGGTGGTAGTGGTGGTGGTGATGGTGGTGGTAGTGGTGGTGGTGGTGATGGTAGTGGTGGTGGTGGTGATGGTAGTGGTGGTGGTGGTGGTGGTGGTGATGGTAGTGGTGATGGTGATGGTGGTGGTGATGGTAATGGTAGTGAGGATGGTGATGGTAATGGTAGTGGTGGTGATGGTGATGGTGATGGTAAGAGTGATGGTGGTGGTGATGGTAGTGGTGATGGTAGTTGTGATAGTGGTGGTAGTCGTAGTGGTGGTGATGATGGTTTTGGTGGTGGTGATGGTAGCGGTGGTAATGGTGATGGCAGTGGTGGTAATGGTGATGGTAGTGGTGATGGTTGTGGTGATGGTAGTGGTGGTGATGGTAGTGGTGATGATGCTGGTGGTGATGGTAGTGGTGATAGTGGTGATGGTAGTAGGTGGTGGTGGTGATGGTAGTGGTGGTAGTGGTGATGGTAGTAGGTGGTGGTGGTGACGGTAATTATGGTGGTGGTAGTGGTGATGGTGATGGTAGTGGTGATGGTAGTGGTGATGGTAGTGGTGATGGTAGTGTTGGTAGTGGTAATGATAGTGGTGATGGTGATTGCAGTGATGGTGGTGATGACAGTGATGGTGATGGTAGTGGTGATGGTAGTGGTGATGGTGGTAGTGGTGATGGTGATGGTAGTGGTGATGTTGCTGGTAGTGGTGGTGATGGTAGTGGTGCTGGTGATGGTAGTGGTGATGATCGTGGTGATGGTGATGGCAGTGATGGCAGTGATGGTGATGGTAGTGGTGATGGTAGTGGTGATGGTAGTGGTGAGTGGTGATGGTGATGCTAGTGGTCGTGGTGATGGTGATGCTAGCGGTCGTGGTGATGGTGATGGTAGTGGGGGTGGCATTAGTAGTGATGGTGGTGGTGATGGTAATTGTAGTGATGGTGGTGGTGATGGTAAATGTAGTGGTGGTGATGATGATGGTAGTGGTGATGGTTGTGGTGATGGTGATGGTGAAGGTGATGGTGATGGTGATGGTGATGGTGATGGTAGTGGTGATGGTGATGGTGATGGTAGTGGTGATGGTGATGGTGATGGTAGTGGTGATGGTGATGGTGATGGTAGTGGTGATGGTGATGGTGATGATGGTAGTGGTGATGGTAGTGGTGATGGTGATGGTAGTGGTGATAGTGATGGTAGTGGTGATGGTTATGGTAGTGGTGATGGTAGTGGTGATGGTGATGGTGGTGGTGATGGTAGTGGTGATGGTAGTGGTGATAGTGACGGTAGTGGTGATGGTAGTGGTGATGGTGATGGTAGTAGTGGTGGTGATGGTGATGGTAGTGGTGATGGTGATGGTAGTGGTAAAAGTAGTGGTGATCTGGTGATGATAGTGGTGATGGTGGTGGTGGTGGTGCTGGTGGTGGTGCTGGTGGTGGTGCTGGTGGTGGTGATGATGATGGTGATGGTAGTGGTGATGGCGGTGATAGCGGTGATGGTGAAGGTACTGGTGGTGGTAATGGTGATGGTGCTATGGTGCTGGTGGTTGTGATGGTAGTGGTGATGGTAGTGATAGTGGTGGTGATGGTAGTGGTGATGGTAGTGGTGATGGTGATAGTAGTGCTGATGGTGGTGGTGATGGTGGTAGTGTTGATGGTAGTGGTGGTAATGGTGATGGTAGTGGTGATGATGGTGATGATGGTGATGATGGTGATGATGGTGATGGTAGTGGTGATGGTAGTGGTGATGGTAGTGGTGATGGTAGTGGTGATGGTAGTGGTGATGGTAGTGGTGATGGTAGTGGTGATGGTAGTGGTGATGGTAGTGGTGATGGTAGTGGTGATGGTAGTGGTGATGGTAGTGGTGATGGTAGTGGTAGTAGTGATGGTAGTGGTGGTGGTGAAAGTAGTGATGGTAGTGGTGATGGTTGTGGTCATGGTGATGGTGAAGGTGATGGTGATGGTGGTGATGGTGGGGTGATGGTAATGGTAGTGGTGATGGTGATGGTAGTGGTGATGGTGGTAGTGGGTGATGGTAGTGGGTGATGGTGATGGTAGTAGGTGATGTTTTGATGGTGTAGTGATGGTGGTGGTAGATGTTGGTAGTGTTGGTGGTAGTGCTGATGGTGATGGTAGTGCTAATGGTGGTGATGGGGGTGATGGTGTTGATGGTAGTGGTGATGGTGTGGTGTGGTATGGTGTGGTAGTGGTGTGGTGATGGTATTGGTGGTGGTGATGGTCGTGGTAGTGGTGATGGTGAAGGTCGTGGTGATGATGGTGATGGTGGTGGTAGTGGTGATGGTGAAGGTCGTGGTGGTGATGGTGAAGGTCGTGGTGATGGTGAAGGTCGTGGTGGTGGTGATGGTGGTGGTGATGGTGATGGTGAAGGTCGTGGTGTGTGGTGGGGTGTGGTGATGGTAGTGGTGATGGTGATGGTAGTGGTGATGGTGGTGGTGTGTTGTGGTGATGGTAGTGGTGATGATGGTAGTGGTAGTTAGTGCTGATGGTAGTGGTAGTGGTGATGGGTGGTGGTGATGGTAGTGGTGATGGTGTGGAGATGGTAATGGTAGGTGGGTGATGGTAGTGGTATGGTAGTGGTAATGGTGGTGTTGGTGGTGGTGATGGTGGTAGTGGTAGTGGTGGATGGTAGTGATGATGGTGATGGTAGTGGTGATGGTCGTGGTGATGGGTGGTGGTGATGGTAGTGGTGATGGTGATGGTGGTGATGGTAGTCGTGATGGTGATGGTAGTGGTGATGGTGATGGTGATGGTGTGGTGGTGGTTATGGTGATGGTGATGGTGATGGTCGTGGGGATGGTGCTGGTAGAGGTGATGGTGAAGGTAGTGGTGGCTATGGAGATGGTAGTGGTAGTGATGGTAATGGTGGTAGTAGTGCTGGTAATGGTGATGGTTGCGTTGGTGGTGGTGATGGTAGTGTTGGTAGTGGTGATGATAGTGGTGATGGTGATGGCAGTGATGGCAGTGATGGTGATGGTAGTGGTGATGGTAGTGGTGATGGTAGTGGTGATGGTAGTGTTGGTAGTGGTAATGATAGTGGTGATGGTGATTGCAGTGATGGTGGTAGTGGTGATGGAAGTGGTAGATGGGGATGGTGATGGTGATGGTGATGGTAGGGGTGATGGTAGTGGTGATGGGAGTGGTGATGGTGGTAGTGGTATGGTGATGGTAGTGGTGATGGTAGTGGTAGTATTGATGGTGGTGGTGATGGTACATGGTGGTAGTGGTGATGGTGATGGTAGTGGTGATGGTAGTGGTGATGGTGTGGTGATGGTATGGTGATGGTAGAGATGGTATGGTGATGGTGGAGATGGTATGGTGATGGTAGAGATGGTATGGTGATGGTAGAGATGGTATGGTGATGGTAGAGATGGTGATGTGATGGTAGTGGTGATTGTGGTGGTGATGGCAGTGATGGTGGTGGTGATGGTGGTGGGAATGAGGGTGGTGGTGATGGTAGTGGTGACGGTAATGGTAATGGTGATGCAGATGGTAGTGGTGTGGGTGGTGGTAGTGGTGATGGTGAATGGTCGTGTGATGGTAGTGGTGATGGTAATGGTAGTGGTGATGGCGTGGTGATGGTGATGGTAGTGGTGATGGTAGTGTGATGTGGTATGGCGATGGGATGGTAAAGATGGTAATGGTAGTGGTGGTAGTAGTAGTAGTGGTGATGGTGTTAGTAGTGGTGATGGAGATGGTAGTGGTAGTGATGGTAATGGTGGTAGTGGTTATGGTTGGTGTGAAGGTGGTGGTGTGTGGTGGTAGTGGTGATGGTGAAGGTGGTGATGGTGTTGGTAGTGGTGATGGTGGTAGTGGTGATTGTGGTGATGATAGTAGAGGTGATGGTGGTGGTGATGGTAGTGGCGGCGGTGATGGTGGTGTTGGTGATGGTAGTGGTAGTGGTGATGGTAGTGGTGATGGTGTGGTAGTGGTGATTGTGATGGTCGTGTAATGGTAGTGGTGATGGTGGTGGTATGGTGAGATGGTGATAGTAGTGGTGATGGTGATGGGTGGTGATGGTGATGGTGGTGATGGGTGGTAGTGGTAGTAGGTGGTGGTAGTGGATGGTGATAGTGGATGGTGATGGTAGTGGTGATGGTGTTGGTAGTGGTGATGGTGTTGGTAGTGGTGGTTGGTGATGGTGATGGTAGTGGAGATGGTGATGGTAGTGGTGGTCGTGGTGATGGTCGTGTGTGGTATGGTCGTGGTATGGTGATGGTAGTGGTGATGGTAGTGGTAGTGGTGATTAGTGGTGATGGTAGTGGTGATGGTGATGGTCTGGTAGTGATGGTAATGGTCGTGGTGATGGTAGTGGTGATGGGGTGGTATGGTGTAGGTGATGGTGATGGTAGTGGTGATGGTGGTGGTGGTGATGGTAGTGCTGGTGTGGTAATGGTGATGGTCGTGGTCATGGTGATGTGGTGATGGTGATGGTAGTGGTTTGGTAGTGGTGATGGTAGTGGTGATGGTGTTGGTAGGGTGATGTGGTGATGGTGTGGTGGTGGTATGGTGATGGTGGGTATGGTGATGGTGGTGGGTGTGGTGATGGTATGGTGTGGTGATGGTATGGTGATAGTCGATGGTGATGGTAGTGGTGATGGTGTGGTCGTGGTGCTGGTAGTGGTGATGGTGTGATGGTGTGGTAGTGGTGATGGTAGTGGTGATGGTAGTGGTGATGGTGGTAGTGGTGTGTATCATGGTGATGGTAGTGGTGTGGTGATGTGTGTGGTGATGTGGTAGTGGTGATGGTAGTTGATTAGTGGTGATGGTAGTGATGATGGTATGGTGATGGTAGTGATGGTTGTGGTGATGGTAGTGATGATGGTGATGGTGTGGTGATGGTATGGTGATGGTGTGGTTGATGGTAGTGATGTAGATCACTTGTGGTGATTGGTAGTGGAGGATGGTGATGGTAGTGGTGATGGTGATGGTAAATTGGTGATTACTATGATGGTGATGGTAGTGGTATGGTATGGTAATGTGGTGATGGTGTTTGGTAGTGGTAAATGGTGATGGGGAGATGGTAGTGGTTTTGATGTTGGTAATGGTTGTGGTGATGGTAAGGTGGTGATGGTATGGTGATGTTAGTGGTGAATTGGTAGTGGTGATGATGCTGGTATTGATGGTAGTGGTGGTGATGGTTTGGGGTGGTGGTGGTAGTGATGGTGAAGGGTGGTGGTGGTGGGAAGGTGGTGATGGTGGGGTAGGTGATGGTGATGGTATGATGTGATGGTGATGGTAGTGGGTGATGGTGGTGGTGGTAGTGTGATGTGGTGGTGTGGGATGGGTGATTTGTATGGTGATGGTATAGGGTATGGTAGTGGTAATGGTGGTAGTGGTGTGGTGGTGTAGTGTGAGATGGTAGTGGTGATGGTGATGGTAGTGGTGATGGTGATGGTAGTGAATGTATGGTCTTGATATTGTGGTGCTGTTATGGCATTGATGGTAGTGGTATGGTTAATTGATGGTAGTGGTGATGTATGGTGATGTACTTTAATGGTGATGGTAGTGGTAGTTATGGTGATGGTAGTGGTGATGGTCTGTGATGGTGATGGTCGTGGTGATATTATCATGGTGGTAGTGGTGATGGTGAATGTGGTCTGGTGATGGTATGGTAGTGGTGTGGTAATGTAGTGGTATGGTGATGGTAGTGGTGATGGTATGTAGTTCTGGTGATGGTAGTGGTGATGGTGGTGGTTGGTTCATGTATGGTAGTGAATGGTATTGGTAGTGGTGATTAGTGGTGATGTTGTATGGTTTATCATGGTATGGTAGTGGTATATATTTCCATTATGGTTTCATAACTATTATCATTATGGTCTAAATCATTACTGGTTACTGGTCTTTTACTATCATCATTATTCATGTATTAGATTACTCATGGTATTACTATTAATTTCTTACTTTATCATTAATTAATTACTTGGTATCATTACCATTATCATTACTATTATCATTAATCTTTATCTTATTCATTACTTTTACCATTATCATTCATTTCCATTATCATTACTATTATCATGTTTCCATTACTATTATCATTACTATTACCATTATCACTATTACTGTTATCATTATCATTACTATTATCATTACTTTTACCATTATCATTACTATTTATTATTATCATTACTATTATTTACTATTACTATACTACTGTCATTATCATTGCATTTACTATTATCATTACTATTATCATTACTATTATCATTACTGTTATCAGTATCATTACCATTATCATTACTTTTATCATTACTATTACCATATCTATTATCATTATTATTACCATCATCATTATCAATCATTACTATTATCATTACTATTACCATTACTATTATCATTGCTATTACCATTACTATTATCATTACTATTATCATTATTACTATTATCAATATTATCATTTCTATTATCATTATCATTACTATTACCATTATCATTACTGTTATCATTATCATTACTATACTATTATCATTATCATTACTATTATCATTATCAATACTATTATCATTACTATCACCATTATCATTACTATTACCATTATCATTACTATTATCATTATCATTACTATTATCATTACTATTATCATTGTCATTACTATTACCATTATCATTACTATTATCATTACTGTTATCAGTATCATTACCATTATCATTACTATTATCATTATCATTATCATTACTATTATCATTACTATTATCATTTTCATTACTATTATCATTACTTTTACCATTATCATTACTATTATTGTTATCATTACTATTATCATTACTATTACCATTATCACTACTATCATTACTGTTATCATTATCATTACTATTATCATTACGTTTACCATTATCATTACTATTATTATTATCATTACTATTATCATTACTATTACTATTATCACTAGTCATTATCATTACTATTACCATTATCATTACTATTATCATTATCATCACTATTACCATTATCATTACTATTATCATTATTATTACTATACTATTATCATTATCATTACTATTATCATTAGTATTACCATTATCATTACTATTACCATTATCATTACTATTACCATTATCATTACTATTATCATTATCATTACTATTATCATTATTATGATTGTCATTACTATTACCATTATCATTACTATTATCATTACTATTATCATTACTGTTATCAGTATCATTACCATTATCATTACTTTTATCATTACTATTACCATATCTATTATCATTATTATTACCATCATCATTATCAATCATTACTATTACCATTACTATTATCATTACTATTACCATTACTATTATCATTACTATTATCATTATTACTATTATCAATATTATCATTACTATTATCATTATCATTACTATTACCATTATCATTACTATTATCATTATCATTACTATACTATTATCATTATCATTACTATTATCATTATCATTACTATTATCATTACTATTACCATTATCATTACTATTATCATTATCATTACTATTATCATTACTATTATCATTGTCATTACTATTACCATTATCATTACTATTATCATTACTGTTATCAGTATCATTACCATTATCATTACTATTATCATTATCATTATCATTACTATTATCGTTACTATTATCATTATCATTACTATTATCATTACTTTTACCATTATCATTACTATTATTGTTATCATTACTATTATCATTACTGTTACCATAATCACTACTATCATTACTGTAATCATTATCATTACTATTATCATTACTTTTACCATTATCATTACTATTATTATTATCATTACTATTATCATTACTATTACTATTATCACTACTTTCATTATCAGTACTATTACTATTATCATTACTATTATCATTACTGTTATCAGTATCATTACCATTATCATTACTTTTATCATTACTATTACCATATCTATTATCATTATTATTACCATCATCATTATCAATCATTACTATTATCATTACTATTACCATTACTATTATCATTACTATTACCATTACTATTATCATTACTATTATCAATATTATCATTACTATTATCATTATCATTACTATTATCATTATCATTACTATTACCATTATCATTACTGTTATCATTATCATTACTATACTATTATCATTATCATTACTATTATCATTACTATTACCATTACCATTACTATTACCATTATCATTACTATTATCATTATCATTACTAGTATCATTACTATTATCATTGTCATTACTATTACCATTATCATTACTATTATCATTATTGTTATCAGTATCATTGCCATTATCATTACTATTATCAGTATCATTGCCATTATCATTACTATTATCATTACTATTACCATTATCATTACTATTATTGTTATCATTACTATTATCGTTACTATTACCATTATCACTACTATCATTACTGTTATCATTATCATTACTATTATCATTACTTTTACCATGATCATTACTATTATTATTATCATTATCATTACTATTATCATTACTATTACTATTATCACTACTGTCATTATCATTACTATTACCATTATCATACCATTATAATTACTATTATCATTGTCATTACTATTACCATCATTACTACTTCCATATCTATTATCATTACCATCATCAATCATTACTATTACCATTACTATTATCAATCAATCATTACTATCAATCATTACTATTATCATCAATCCATTAGAATTATTTATTATAATTTTCATTACTATTATCAATTATTACTATTATATTATTATCATTATTTTACTACTATTACACTGGGGAACACTCATTTTGTTGCATTTAAAAAAAGACTTCTATAGTCAACTTGAGTGTGCTGATTTCAAATCTGAAGTCGGGTTTTGTCTGCAAGCTACAGATTTTATGCAATTTGACATTTTTATTTATTTTTTGAATTTTCGTTATTATAGGAAATTGCAATATCAGCCACAATTCTTTTGTTCACTTGAATCTTAAAACAGTATGAAAGCAAATTCTGTACATTTATTAAGGCAAAATAAACAGAACATTAACAGAACATCTATCCCAAAGTTAGATTAGCATCCTTCAGAACATCACCACAGCTGATGGAAGCTTTTCAATTTCTTTGCGTATTTTTTTTTCAGGCAGGAATTTGCGTTTGTAACTTTTGCGTTTGTACATTTCATCTGGGCAATTTCGTTTAATGCTCCAGCAGTGGTCAGCCATCATACTTTTGTCCCAGCGCCCGTGGTAGCGTTCTTCCATGATCTTTAGGTCTTGGTGGAATCGTTCTCCTTGTTCGTCACTCACAGCCCCCAGGTTGTCAGGGAACTGATCAAGGTGGCTGTTCAAAAAATGAAGCTTGATGCTCATGTTGCACCCGAGATCACGAAAAGCGAGGAGCATTCTGTTCACAAGTTCACTGTAGTTCTCCGCCTTATTGTTTCCAAGGAAGTTCTGAACGACTGCCACAAAGGATAACCATGCTGCCCTATCTAAAGCGGTCATCTTAGCAACAAACTGATCATCACGAATTAGGGTTCGAATCTGTGGGCCATCAAACACGCCTGCTTTGATCTTCTGTGATGATGTGTTGGAAACATTCACCTTCGGTTTCCAGTGCCTTGACAAATTGTTTCATCAAACCTAATTTGATGTGAAGAGGAAAGATGATCTTATCTCTGTTTACAATTGGGTCTTGTATGATATTTGGCATGCCTGCTTCAAGGGTGTCACGAATAGGCCAGTCCTTCTGTACCCAATGTCTGTCTCGTGCTCGGCTGTCCCACATACAGAGGAAACATGGAAACTTGGTGAAACCTTTCTGTTGTCCAAGAAGAAAGTTGACCATCTTTAAGTCTACACAAATTATCCAATTGTGCTCATGATACTTTAATAAGTCCATGACCATTCTCATATCATCATAGTCTTCCCGCAAATGCACTGAGTGACCGACAGGTACTGCTCCATAAACATTGCCATTATGTAAAAGAACACACTTTAGACTGCGTTTTGAACTGTCTAAAAAGAGTCTCCATTCAGCAGGACTATAGTAAGGTACACCCAGTTCTTTGAGAAGCCCTGGGATGTCATGGCAGTAAACAAACTGTCTGTCTTTTGAAAAGAAGGTCACAAAAAGCTGGTCACGCTTTCTGAAATATGATACTTTTAACAGAGTGATCAACAAGATTTCTGCCTTGTAATCTTGATGCCAAAAGCTCTGCTGCTTTCTTTGAAAGACCTAAATCCCGCACTAAATCATTCAGTTCAGCCTGGGGAAGAGGCTTAGGGACGGGGAAAGGTTCAGTGTCTGAAGAACAGTCCTCCGATTGTGAACACTTTTCTGACAATTCACTGTCACAACTGTCTTGCTGGCTTGTATCATGTCCAATGTCTTTATCGTCCAATGAAGGCAAGCCTTTGAAAACTGGAACAGGTACTTCTTCAGAGTGCGGAACAGGCCGAATAGCTGAGGGAATGTTCGGATACGTAATCTTATGTCGGTTTTTCTTCCCAACACCCGTTGTGTTTACCATGCAGAAATAACAGTCAGTTACATGGTTGGTGGGTTCGCGCCAAATCATTGGAACTCCAAAAGGCAGACCTTTGCGTTTTCCTTTGGTCCAGTCTCGAAGCATTTCCTCACAATTGTGGCACACAACATGAGGAGCCCATTGCTTGTCTTGATCACCAAGATGAACTTCAAAATATGCCTTGTAGGCACGCTTGACGAACGAGGATATGTTACGTCTCTGACGATTGAGTGTGTAGCATCCACATATGTAGCAGAAGGCATCAGGCTTGTTTCTGCAATGATGTCTCATTCTGGAAGCCATGTTTGAACTGAAACAAAAGAAGAATGATCAAAATATTAGAAGCTATCTATATATATGGACGTTAAAATGCTTATACATGGTTTACGCAAGTTCACATATGTACAATTTTATTAACCTCAAATTGCATACAAACTAGAGCTTGTAGAGAAAAACTAATTTCAGATTTGAAATCAGCGCCTAAAACTCTTTCAAAATCCGTTAAAATATCCAATGCAACTCAAAGTTACTGAAAAAGTGTTCCCCTGTGTTATTATTGATTCTTAAGATATTCAGACGAGGTGGATAAGCATAAATGCTCTGTTAGAATTTGAGGACACAAGACCGTATGTAATTACTACCGTGACGCGTTAATTTTTAATGGGACTCGAATCACCCTCCACACGCTGGTGATAGCTTTTATAATTGTTACCATAACTATCAATAACACGGGGTATACTGATACGTGTAGTAGGTAAGAGTAATTAATATAATGGTAGTAATTGTGGTGGTGGTGGTGGTGGTGGTGGTGATGATGATGATGATGATGATGATGATGATGATGATGATGATGATGATGATGATGATGATGATGATGATGATGATGATGATGATGATGATGATGATAATGACGGTGACGGTAATGGTTATTGTGATGGTAATGGTGATGGTAATGGTGATGGTAATGGTGATGGTAATGGTAATGGTGATGGTAATGGTGATGGTAATGGTGATGGTAATGGTGATGGTAATGATGATGGTGGTGATGATGGTGGTGATGATGGTGGTGATGATGGTGGTGATGATGGTGGTGATGGTGGTGATGATGATGGTGGTGATGATGATGATGGTGGTGATGATGATGGTGGTGATGATGATGGTGGTGATGATGATGGTGGTGATGATGATGGTGGTAATGATGGTGGTGATGATGGTAATGATGGTGGTGATGGTGGTGGTGGTGATGGTGATGATGGTGGTGATGGTGGTGGTGATGGTGGTGATGATGGTGGTGATGATGGCGGTGGTGATGATGATGATGATGATGATGATGATGATGATGATGATGATGATGATGATGATGATGATGATGATGATGATGATGATGATTGTGGTGGTGGTGATGATGATGGTAGTGATGGTGGTGATGATGGTAGTGATGATGATGATGATGATGATGATGATGATGATGATGATGATGATGATGGTAGTGATGATGATGATGATGATGATGATGATGATGATGATGATGATGATGATGATGATGATGATGATGATGATGATGGTGGTGATGGTGGTTATGGTGGTGATGATGGTGGTGGTGATGATGGTGGTGGTGATGATGGTGATGATGGTGGTAGTGGTGATGATGGTGATGATGAATGTGGTGGTGATGAATGTGGTGGTGATGAATATGGTGATGATGATGGTGGTGGTGATGATGATGGTGGTGATGATGATGGTGGTAATGATGGTGGTAATGATGGTGGTGATGATGGTAATGATGGTGGTGGTGATGGTGATGATGGTGATGATGGTGGTGATGGTGGTGATGATGGTGATGGTGATGATGGTGGTGATGATGGTGGTGGTGATGGTAATGATGGTGGTGGTGATGGTGATGATGGTGATGATGGTGGTGATGGTGGTGATGATGGCGGTGGTGATGATGGTGGTGGTGATGGTAATGATGGTGGTGATGGTGGTGGTGATGGTGGTGATGGTGGTGATGGTGATGGTGATGATGGTGATGATGGTGATGGCGGTGGTGATGATGGTGGTGGTGATGATGGTGGTGGTGATGGTGGTGGTGATGATGGTGGTGGTGATGATGATGATGATGATGATGATGATGATGATGATGATGATGATGATGATGATGATGATGATGATGATGATGATGATTGTTGTGGTGGTGATGATGATGATGATGATGATGATGATGATGATGATGATGATGATGATGATGATGATGATGATGATGATGATGATGATGATGATGATGATGATGGTGGTGATGGTGGTGATGGTGGTGATGATGGTGGTGGTGATGATGGTGGTGGTGATGATGGTGGTGGTGATGATGGTGATGATGGTGGTAGTGGTGATGATGGTGATGATGAATGTGGTGGTGATGAATGTGGTGGTGATGAATGTGGTGGTGGTGGTGATGGAGTTTTTGATGTAGTATTGGTTGTAGTAGTGATGGTGGTGTTGATGGTATTGGAGTTACCGTAAAAATCACAGTACATGATATAATGAATATTAGTATTTATGTTACTACATGTCCTAAGATTAACTAGATCAGGCCTTTCTAGATGTCGGCAATTTTTTTTTTTTTTCAAGATGGGAACAGTCACTATAGGGAGAGGTTATAAATCTTTAATTGCTAATTAACCGTAGATTAACGCAAGTCATTTTAACAGAACCAGTCTTAACCTGCTTACTATGGTGACATTCCCTCAGCCGATTAAGTCAAGGGACTGAGGTTCGCACTTAACCTTTCCCCTGATTTGGTGAGCGCTTTCTATCGTTATAAACTAGAATTTTACTAGCTTTATTAGATATATTTATGAAAACTACTACTAGATTCTACAAGATAACCCACTAAGTTTAGATAAGCTTGTTTAGGAACTTAGAATTCTGTTTTCTAATGACAGAAAGCGTTCGCCAAGTCTGACGATTTCTTTTTTAGTTCTCCCCCTGTAACCCTATCAACCTCTCCTAAACCACGCCCCCTGCCCAGGCTATCCGAGCGTACATACAGAGGAGCTTCACCACACTCATGTTCCTTTGCAGCGACCGTGGTCAGTTGAACAACCACTACAACATCCGTTTTCGTTCTTCGGCTTCCAATGGCCTCCTGCTGTGGAGCAGCAAGGGCGGCGCTTTCAACGACGACTTCTTCGCCATCGTCATCAACAACGGCGTTGTCGAGATGGTCTACAACTTGGGTGGGACGCGTACGCAGCTTGCGATTCAGTCCAAGGTAAGTTAACGTTCTTTTCTTTTCTCTCTTTCTCTCTGTCTGTCTCTGTCTTTTTGACTCTGTCTATTTGTCTGTGTGTCTATATCTCTGTCTCTTTCTGTATGTTTATCTCTCTCTCTCACTTTCTCTCTCTCTCTCTCTCTCTCTCTCTCTTTTTCAGGTGTCCATGTGCAACAAGTCTTTGTTAACATTGATATTGATTAAAGCTGACAATTTCAGTCTGACACCAAATATTTGACTAGAAAGACATCTAGATACCACTATTTGAAAGCACGGGAGAAACGTCAGTAAAAGACCAATAACTCCTTTTGTATTGGGTGGCACTTTTCCTTTTATCCTTTCTGCCGCCAGACAATTTTATTCCATCTCCGTAGCATTCTATCGGTGGTAAGCTTGCGTTCGATTTCCGAACTGAGTTCAGTGTCTGTGGACCCGGCCGGTGGCTGTTGCCGACTTCATAGAAAACCTCAAGATGCTAATGTATTCTTAACCTCTCCATTCTGGTGTGATGTCAAGGAGATTAATGGAGATAGCTTGTTGATACTCACACTTGCATATATCAATTCCATTTTCCCCTTTGTAATGGGGGTGGACGATTGATTGATTGATTAATTAGAGTGGGCAAAAGCCCGGCACAGGGTCGTTAGACCATTCGTGCCACGGGATAAAATAGATAACGAGGTTAAGATATTAGATTCTAAAAATTAAAACAACTACAACGTTACTGTCTGATTAATTATCAAAATAACCTACGAAATATATACGAAACCTAGACATTAAGCAGCAAACCACACAAGAAGTAAGACTGCTAAAAAATCAAAGTAACAGTGACTGGGGGTGGCCGGGTCAAAGTATGCAATGATTACTTGTGAGAGAAAGATGCAGAAGAGAATTTTCAGTCATTTTTATCCCCGTCTTAAGGAAGAAGATTACTATTTTTTCTATGAATTATCACTATCGTTGTCATTATTATTTCGTCAGTTTTTATTTCATATAATTTGCTTATTAATTTTCAATTATCATTTACCTTTATCCACTTTTATTATCTATTACTATTTACCTCTTTGCTGATGTCTTATAGAAATGCATCACTACAGCGCGTTTCGTTGGTTGCAAATTATACTAACTTTGTTTACAACACTGTTTGCAAAACATAATAATTTTGCACTTCACTATAGAATATTGTCGGTTTGTTTTTTGATGGAGAATGTATTCCTAAAGTTTGTTGGTGAAGTTCATGATGATGCTGTACATATATTTGTGTATGTGTGTGTGCTTGAGCAACCATGCATGAGAGTTTACATGTATGCATATACTAGTACAGTAGACTTGCATCTCCCTCACCATTCTCCTTATTCCTACCTTCCTACTGACCCCATTTCCTATGCTCCTGAAAGCCATCTACCCTTCACTCCATGGGACAGTCAGACCTTGTCTTTTTACTTCAACAGGTACAGGTGGACGACGGGGAGTGGCACACGATCGTGGCACACCGGCGGAAACGCCTTGGGGTACTCCGCGTCGACTCTGAGCGACCCGTCAAGGGGTTGGCGCCCGTCGGGGCCAAGAGGCTCAATACCAATGGCAAGCTCTGGATAGGTGAGTCATCCCACTCCCTCTACACACCAATATATTATATATATACATATATATATACATATACATGTATATACATATATATACATACATGCATATATACATACATATACATACATATATACATACATATATACATACATATATACATATATATACATATATACATATACATGTATATACATACATATATACATACATACATATATACATATATATATATATATATATACACACGTTTCAACGGCATTATCATTCTTCTCTCTCCGGCACAGGTGGATTCCCGAAACTACCACCTGGACTTCCTTCTACATACTCAGATGGCTTCCAGGGTTGCATCGAATACGTGCAAGTGGACAACCGGGACCTAAATCTCGCTTCCTTTGGGAACTCTGCGTATATCCAA
>NC_134802.1:24032555-24035055 GCF_046742065.1 Oratosquilla oratoria
CGTGTCGTCTCCGTCAAACGCATTCTTTTCTTTCTTTCTTTTCTTCTTTTTTCTTGCCTCCTGTACCCTCACCTTCCTCCTCTTCCTCCTTCTCCTCCTCTTATTCTCCCTCCCCTTTATCCTCTTTCTCTTCCTCCTCCTCCTCCTCCTCTTCCTCTCCCTTCACTTATTCTTCCTCCTTTTCCTCCACCAGCCTATTTGTCTTCCACTTCTTCACCCTCCACTTCCTCCACCCTCTCTTCATCCTCCATCTCCTCTTCCTCCATTTTCCTCGTCCTCTACAACCTTTATTTCAATTACCTTCTCCTCCTCTCCTTCTCTCCTTCCTCCTCTTTTACCTCCTCCTCCTGTTACGCCTCCTCTTCCTCCCCTCTTTTAACAGTGTCATACTTTGAATATTAGATTCTGGCAAAGGACAGGTGATGTCATGGAGCTCAGTTCGTTGAGTTCGTCCTGATTATCGCCTCTCGACCGAACGAGACTCCTACTCCCACGCGTAGGAGTCTGTCCACCCCCCTTCTCTACCTTCCATCCTTCCCCTTCTGCTTAAATATCGTCTCATCTTAGCCAGAACAAAGGATACGTTACTATCTTGGAGATGGAAGAGGAGGAAAAAAGGAAGAGAAAAAGAGGAGAGTAGAACGAGGATGAAGGTGGAGGAAGTGATAAAAGAAGAGAAGGAAGTGTGCATTTCTCTCCCTCTTTCTTTCTCTCTCTCTCTTCGTCTATCTGCATGAATGTCTGTATGCATTATATATATACATATTATATATATATATATATATATATATGTGTGTGTGTGTGTGTGTGTGTGTGTGTGTGTGTGTGTGTGTGTGTGTGTGTGTGTGTGTGTGTGTGTGTGTGTCGCTATCAATCAGAGCAAAGAGATCTAAACCTATGGATGGCCATTGAAAAGGCTGTCTAACATATATTTTTGTGGTACACAGTTTGATCCAAACCATACGATGATATGGAAGCAGGGTGGATTCATCTGCATGAGACATGACGAAATAAGGGATCTCACTGCCCAAATGCTTCGTGAGGTATGCAAGGATGTGACCATCGACACGATATTACTCCCACTGGGAAGGGGGAACTTCAGGCACCGCACGTCTAACACACCAGATGAAGCACAAGTGGATGTCAGCGCAAGAGGTTTCTGGACATGGGAACAACTGGCCTTCTTTGACATGCGAATATTTGATCCGATGGTTCCTGGTAGAGGTGATGGCAGAAAAGAAACAGCAACCAAAAAGCAGCATTGTATCGTGAATGAGATGTAGACTGTCATTCTCACTCTTAAGATCAGCCCTCCTATGCCTGAGAAGTACTAGGTCGCTACTGCCTAAATCAGCACTGCACAATACCTCGATTTTGAGCAGACTATAGTAGAAAGTAGGATAAATAAATTTTGTGTTAGGCTTCATTAAAGTGAAATGATACAGAATATAAAAGGGTAGTCGACCACAGTCATTGGCCAAAAAGGGACTATTGAACTGTGTATGTGGGAGACAGGCCCTGACTGGTTTCACCACACAGTTCCAGGAAAATGGAGGTTAAAAAAATAGTAGTAGTAGTAGTAGTAGTAGTAGTAGTAGTAGTAGTAGTAGTAGTAGTGGTAGTAATAGTAGTAATAGTAATGGTAGCAGGCATAATCAATTTCTCAGTCATTACGTCCAACACAATACAATTTACAAAGCACATAGATTCGCAACGTGCCCTCTGAGATTCCGACCATAACTGATCAAATGTGATTTAATTACACTTTGGGGAAAGGACATCGTAATTGCCATTATGAGCAGAGGCTGCAAGACCCAAGTCATATCAGCGTGGAAGGTACAAGAAGGCACTCATGTAGTCGGCATCAGAGATATGGAGCTGAAAACATATGAGACTGGGAAGTTTGGTAAAGGTATATTGGCTCTATATTGGAGGAAGACCGTCAAGTGAGCTAAGAGTGAATATTTGATATCGATTAGAAGAATAAGAAATGCAAACAGGAGAAATTGTGGTGTAGAACATGATCAGTATCACAAACACAAACACACACACACACACACACACACACACACACACACACACACACACACACACACACACACACACACACACACACACACACACACACACACACACACACCGACTCGGTGGCACAGTTGGTAGAGCGCTGAACTGGAAAGCAGAAGTGCTCCCAGTAGCCAGTTCGAATCCTGCCCAGGGCCGAAATTATTTCGGTATCGCTGTGCCTCGGATCGTTACTCTGACTCTCGTGGGTGGGGAGTTGGGTGTGTGTGTGTGTGTGCAAGGTCATAGCATTACCCATAGATCGGACCTACGAGCTCTTAGCTCTCTTCCAGGAGGGAAATAGCTGTCGATCACGAGTCCAACACGTGATCCAAAGACCAAAGACCAAGTGAATACACACACACACACACACACACACACACACACACACACACACACACACACACACACACACACACACATATGTATATATATA
>NC_134802.1:24042555-24047555 GCF_046742065.1 Oratosquilla oratoria
GGTGGAAAAAAAAAATCACCAAGGCCCATGCAACGCCGGTCATGTGACCTGAGCCACCAAGATGCGAGCATGCGTGCCGGGCGTGTTGACCTGAGCCTCGTCCCCACATGTTACCTCACTGCTTTACTATAGAACAAGCCCACCGGCTTCGCCGGCCCTGCTCCGCAGGGGGCTTTTGCGCTTCGCGCAAGAACTCAAGGGTCTAAAAGAACCCAATTGTCTAAATGATTTCTAGAATCATAAAGATCTAATGGTTCTCAAAGATTTCGAGGATCTTGAAGCTCTCAGCGATCTAAAGACCTTAGGCTCTATCGATCTCAAGGATCTAAAAGATCTCAAGGATTTAGAAGATCTCAGGATCCAAAAGATCTCAAGCATCTAAAAGATTTCAGGGATCTAAAAGATCTTAAGAATCTAAAATATCTAGACGATCTAAAAGATCTCAAGCATCTAAAAGATTTCAGGGATCTAAAAGATCTCAAGAATCTAAAAGATCTAGAGGATCTAAAATATCTCAAGAGTCTAAAAGGGGTGTCCCGCTTTTCGTAGTGTGCGCGACCGAAACGGGAAACGAATCAAAAACGGGTCAAGGTTTAAAAATTATATTATTGATGCACATTGTTCTGTACTTTGTAACTTATATCTGCCGAAGAGGATCACAGTAAGTGATCGAAATATACAGATCTCTATATCTTCGCTTATTCTTCTCCGAAAGTGGGTCATCAGTATTATATATACATATGTATATATACATATATATACATATGTATATATATGTATATATATATGTATATATATATACATATATATGTATATATATATATATATTTTTTCCTAAAAAGAAATGTAGTAGCACATTTGTAAATTACACATAGGAACCCACAGTCGGAGAAAGAATAAACTTCGAATAAAGAAAAATCCTATATTTCGGCTATCAACTGTAGCCCTCTTCAGGAAAGTACATAAGATAGAGAACAGAGGGGACTTATAAACTACAGTAAGAAGAGATGTGGACAGTTGACCTCACTCAAGCGCGGGGCAAACTGGGGTGGCGGAGGAGGGAGGAGGTGAGGAGAGGGGACACTACATCCTCCCCTCTCCTCACCTCCTCCCTCCTCCGCCACCCCAGTTTGCCCCGCGCTTGAGTGAGGTCAACTGTCCACATCTCTTCTTACTGTAGTTTATAAGCCCCCTCTGTTCTCTATCTTATGTACTTTCCTGAAGAAGGCTACAGTTGATAGCCGAAATATAGGATTTTTCTTTATTCGAAGTTTATTCTTTCTCCGACTGTGGGTTCCTGTGTGTAATATATATGTATATATATATATATATATAATATATGTATATATATACATATATATACATGTATATATATGTATATATATATATATATATATTTATATGTATATATAAGTATATATATACATATATGTATATATATATATATATATATATATATATATATATATATATATATATATATATATATACCTATCCGGAAGTTGACACCTTGACGTAGTGGATAGGCTTGAGAATCTTGATGATTACAAAAGCTATGTGGATAGAGAGAAAACCTTTGAAGGGTCACCCATATCGAACAGGTTTTGTGAGAAAGATCAGACAAAGAGCAACTTTCATACACAGTCGCAGGACCCACTGCTAACTGGCACGTCCCTCATGGCGAACAAGGAAATTCCCTATAGATATATGGGGTACCGTCATAATGACGGCATGGACCATTGGGCACCCTCTAGATATATAGGGCTTTACTAAATATAATGAATAAGGTGACACCAGAGAAATATCTCATCAGAAACTAGTTTGTAGGGAGGTGAGAATACTGCCAAAAAAAAAAAGGTCTTCATAGCAACCATGAAAAGTACAAAAAAAACAAACAAACTGGGCGTTCCTTTTGGATCATCGTCTTCTAAAGGTCCAACCGCATTGCCTCATGTGCTTACGGGCAGTGTGCCACCGAATGTGAGTAAGTACTGTCCAAGCAGATCCAAGCCTTCGACATTAAACAGCATGAAGAAACTGAAGATCTATACTTACAACGTAAGAACTCTCTCAGAAGAACACAGGTTGGAAAGTCTAATGGAAGAACTAGACAACATCAAGTAGGACATCGTAGGACTGAGGGAAGTCCGAAGAACGGAAGAAAAGCTGATACAATTACAAAATGGTCACCACCTATTTTACTATAGAGGTAAGGACAAAGAAAGATCTAGTGGAGTAGGATTCTTGATCAACCGAGAAGTTGCTGGTAACGTAGTCAAGTTCAGTAGATTATCAGATAGGGTAGCTTGGATTATGATTAGGCTATGTAAAAGGTACACTCTAAAATTTGTTCAAGTTTACACACCAACTTCACAGACTACAGACGATGAAATTGAATCCTTCTATGATGATTTAAGTCAGGTAATGGATCAAGAAAAAAGTAGACGTTAGTAATAGGCGACTTCAATGCTAAAGTTGGAATGAAGATGGGAGACGAGTCATGCATTGGGAAGTTTGGTGTATATAAAGTATTCTCCAAGATCCTTACAAATAGACCGAGTCAAGTTTTAGATGGAAACTAACCAAGAGAGCAAGCAGGTTTTAGGAGCGGATACTCGGCTCTAGACCATTTGCAAGCGATTATCCAACTAATCGAGAAAACGACAGAATACAATGTACCTCTGTGTTTAGCTTTTGTAGATTATGAGAAGGCTTTTGACTCGGTTGAACAAATAGCAATACTAAACTCGCTACGCAATCAGGGTGCAGACGAACAGATCATAAGGGTTTTAGAAAATATTTATGCGAAAGGTACCGCTAAATTCGACTACATAAAGATTCAGAAAAGATCAAGATCAAAAAAGGAGTACGGTAGGGCGAACCAATTTCACCCAAATTATTTACAGGTTACTTGGAAGATATTTCTAAAAAGTTGAGTTGGGAAGAGAAAGGTTTGAAGATTAATGGCGAATATTTGAACCACCTAAGATTTGCGGATGACATTATTCTTATTTCAGAAAAAGCAGAAGACTTGCAAGGGATACTGAGTGATCTAAATAAGGAAAGTCTCAAAGTAGGTTTAAAGACGAATAAGACCAAAACCAAAGTAATGTTCAACACGAAAGTTCAGAGTAAAGAGATTGTAATTGATGGTGAGAGTCTTGAAGAAGTTCAGGAGTATAATTACTTAGGCCAGGAGGTGAAAGTGACGAAAGATCATGATAATGAAATGAAAAGACGTATTACAATTGGATGGAAAGTGTTTGGTAAGTATAATGAAATCTTGAGAGGCTCTCTACCTCTATGTTTGAAACGTAAAGTTTACAATCAGTGCATTCTGCCAGCAATAATCTGAGGGTGTGTAACTTGGAAACTGACGAGCGCGATGGAAACAAAGCTAAGGACTGCACAGAGGAGAATGGAGAGATCAATGATGGGAATAACGTTGAGAGACCAAAAGAGAGCAAGTTGGGTGAGAGAGCAGACTAGAGTGAAAAATATTGTGGAGGCGGTGAAAAGAGAGGAAGTGGGATTCGGCAGGTAAGTTAGTACAAACGACTGACGAGCGATGGAGCAAGTATGTTACTGAGTGGACGCCGCGAGATAGGAAACGTGAAAGAGGGAGACCAGACAGAAGGTGGGGAGACGATATTGAGAAGTTTGCAGGAGTGATGTGGCAGAGGTTGTCGCGGTCGTGTGAATCATGGAATGCTATGAAGGAGGCCTTTGTTCAACAGTGGACTCAGGATGGCTGATTTGATTTGATTTGGTTTCTGAGTCTGACGCTTTTCAATTTTTCCAGCACACACACACACACACACACACACACACACACACACACACACACACACACACACACACACCCACACCCACACCCACACACCCACCCACACACACACACACACACACACACACACACACACACACACACACACACACACACACACACACACACACACACACACACACACATATATATATATATATATATATATATATATATATATATATGTTTGATTGAAGACCAGAGCTAATTCAATATCCACTATCTTCTTAGTGATTTTCTCAATTTTTCTAATAGTTTGTTTGTTTAGAAAAATTGAGAAAAATTGAGAAAATCACTAAGAATATAATGGATATAGAATTAGCTCTGGTCTTTAGTCTTCCATGTCTACAAGAAAACTTACTGCCCATTTATACTAATATATATATATATATATATATATATATATATATATACATACATATATATTTATATTTATATATATATATATATATATATTAATTTTTTTCAACCACATTAATTTTTCACTTTAATTCCATGTCATCACGATCGAGACTGGCAAGGAGCTCGACGGAAATATATAGGGAAACTTTACGTAGTAAAGCCAAGGACTCGAACCCAGCTCAGATGTAACAAGTGAACAGCTCTTGATAGCGCAATGGTTCAAGTCACTATTCACTTGTTACGTCTGAGCTAGGTTCGAGTCTTTGGCTTCGCTACGTATCACTTTCCGTATATGTTTCTGTCGAGTTCCTTGCCAGTCTCGATCGTGATGACATGGAATTAAAGTGAAAAATTAATGTAGTTGAAAAAGATTAACATCTGTGTACTAGGGACCATTTTGTGTGTGGGCATATATATATATATATATATATAATATATATATATATATATATATATATATATATATATATATCAGATAATTTTTATGATGATTCATGTCGCTGTTCAATAGCGAAATTCTCATATATATATATATATATATATATATATATATATATATATATATATATATATATATCAAATCAGCCATCTTGAGTCCACTGTTAAGCAAAGGCCTCCTACATAGCATTCCATGAATCACACGACCGCGCTAGCCTTTGCCACGTGACTTTTGTAAACTTCTTTATTTCGTATCTCTACTTTCTGTCTAGTCTCCTTCTTCCACGCCTCCCATCTCGCGGCGTCCACTCAGTAATACACTTGCTCCATCGGT
>NC_134802.1:24052555-24057555 GCF_046742065.1 Oratosquilla oratoria
CTATTATTTATTTATTTTTTCTATCATTATATTTATAATTTTATCATTACATTTTTATTTTTATTATTACCATCTTTATTATTATTACTTTCATTATCTTTATTATTATTATTGTTATTATTATTGTTACTATTTAAATATTTAATTTTTCGTTTTTATTATCATTGTTTTCACTGTTATTGTCATAATTACTATTAATAAATTTTTATTTCTTGGTTATTAGTATTATCATTTTTATTTTTATTATTGTTTTTATTATTATTACTTTTATTTTATTATTATTTCCTGTATTGCTACTATCATTTTTGTTATTATTGTTAATATTTATCTTCATCGTTATCATTACTATTGTTACATTTTCTATTAATAATTTCTTTGGTATTAGTGTTATCATATTTAATTGTAAAAATGTCTTCATTGTTACGTGAGCCACAATGTGATGTTCACATTCGCCACCAACTATGGTAACTCGGGGAGGTGGTGAGGTCCACCCCATGTATATAATGCTCACAGCCCGTTTGTACACATATTCCTTTGAAAAAGCATACCTGCGAAACTAGTCAGGAATAAACTCAAGACTAAGACTCCTGTGTTTCCTATTCCGCTTACATCATATATATATATATATATGTATATATATATATATATATATATATATATATATATATATATAATTATTCCATGATTCGCATGACCGCGGCAACCACTGCCACAACACTCATACATGCTTCTCTATCTCGTCTCTCCATTTTCTGTCTGGTCTCCCTCTTCCACGCTTCCTTTCTTGCGGCGTCCATTCAGTAACACATTTGCTCCATCGCACATCAGTCCTTCGCACTAACTTATCTACCCAATTCCACTTCCTCTCTTTAACCTCATCCACAATATCTTTCACTGTAGTCTGCTCTCTCGACCAACTTACTCTCTTTCGGTCTCTCAGTTTTATTTCCATCATTGATCTCTCCATTCCCCTCTGTACTGTTCTTATCATTATCTCCATCACGTTCGTCAGTTCTCAAGTCTCACGTCCGTAGATCATTGCTGGCAGAATGTATTGATTGTAAACTTTACGCTTCAAGCATGGAGGTAGAAAGCCTCCCAGGATTTTATTATACTTACCAAACACTTCCAAACCAGTTGTAATCCGTCTTTTCATTTCATTATCATGATCTTTCGTCACTTTCACCATCTGGTCTAATAATAACACTCTTTAACTTCTTCAGTACTCTCATCATCGATTATAATCTCTTTACTTTGAACTTTCGTGTTAAACATTACTTTGGTTGTACTCCTATTATTCTTTAAATCTACTTTGAGAATTTCCTTGTTGAGATCCCTTAGCATATCTTGCAAGTCTTCTGCTATTTCTGGAATAAGAATAATGTCATCCGTAAATCTTATGTGGTTTAAATATTCGCCTTTAATTTTCAAACCTTTCTCTTCCCAACTCAACCTTCTGAAAATCTCTTCCAAGCAAGCTGTAAATAAATTGGGTAAAATTGAATCGGCATGTCGTACTTCTTTCTTCATTTTCATCTTTTCTGTATCTTTATGTAGTCTAATTACAGCGATACCTTTTGCATAAATGTTTTCTAGAATCCTTACGATGTGTTCGTTTGTACTCTGTTTGCGTAGCGAGTTTAGTATTGCTATTTGTTCTACCGAGTCAAAGGCTTTCTCAAAATCTACAAAAGCTAAACATATTATATTATATTCTGTCGTTTTCTCGATTGGTTGGTTCATTGCCTGCAAATGGTCTAGAGTCGAATATCCGCTTCTAAAGCTTGCCTGTTCTCTCGTTTGGTTTCCATCTAAAACTTGACTTTGTAAGGATCTTGGAGAATATTTTATATATATTTTATAGCAAGCCAAACGGTCGATAGTTACTCAGGTCCAACTGCTCTCCTTTTTTATGAAGCAAAATCACTATGGCATTGCACCAGGATTCAGGAACGGTTTCCTGACAAGCACTGGGTTTACAACTAAGCTAACTTAATATAAGCTTCTTTCCCTACGTCTTTAAAAAAATCTATCGATATACCATCTTCCCAGGTGCTTTTCCCCAGTTTCATATTTTTAGAGCAAATTATACCTCTTCTTTTGTAACTTCTGATACATTACTGACGTCTGCATATGAATTTACTGGCTCAACTACGATCTTCGACAAGTAAAGCTTCAGATAATTTTTTTTTACTCTTTTCACCATTCTGTCTCTACATTTAATGCCTCTTCATTTCTATCTTTCAAACATATCATTTGTTGTCTTCTTAAAGCATGTCTGTGCTCGGTTCCTTTAACAGTTTTACATTTTCGAATAGTTTCTTCTATTTCATTCATATTTCTCTTTCTTTTCCCTGGTCTCCACTTTTTTATCAACTTGTTTGTTCTACTCTTTTTTTTTTTCATCTTCTCTGTTTTTAATCTGCATAGTCCTTCTTTTTGAATTAGATCATTTGTAGCTTTGGAGAATTTATTTTCTCTAATAGTTTTTGTACTTCCTACTATCTCTGCCGAATCCCTAATGATATTCACTAAATCTAAATTCATATATTCGATGGTATCCTTGTTAGTTTTTAGAGCTTTGAATCTATTTTTAATTTCTAACTGAAATTTCTTATTATTATCCTTAACCGTTGCAAGGCTTATTTTCTTCTTTAAAACTAGTTTATTTCTCTCTGCTCTGAAATTGAATTCAGCTGTGGAACCTACCATTCTATGGACACTACCTATGTTGACTTTATTTATGACCGTAACATTGCTAAGGCTCATGCTCTCATCTACTAGTACGAAGTCTACTTCGTTCTTTGTTGTTCCATTTGGAGTTCTCCAGGTCCATTTACAACCTACACGCTTTTTTAAGGTGTTCATTATCCTCATGATGCTGTTCTCTGCAAAATTGACTAACATCTCGCCCTGTCATTTCTTTCACCTACTCCAAAGTTCACAATACACGACTCACCTCCCATCTTCTTCCCCACTTTAGCATTAAAGTCGCCTATAACCAACGTGTACTTAATTTTTTCTTGATCTATTACCTGACTTAAATCATCACAGAAAGACCTACTTTTATCGTCTAAACTCTGGAGTTGATGCACAAACTTGAACTATTTTTAGATTGTACCTTTTACACAGCATAATCAAATTCTAAGCTATTCTGTCTGACAAACTACTGAACTTGACTACGTTACCAGCAGCATCTCGGTTTATCAAGAATCCTACTCCACTAGATCTTTCTTTGTCCTTAACTCTATAGTAGAAAAAGTGGTGATCGTCTTGTAACTGGATCAGCTTTTCTTCCGCTCTTCGAACTTGAGGTTTTCCAATTCTTCCATTAAACTCATTTCTTTCACCTACTCCAAAGTTCACAATACACCACTCATCTCTTATCTTCTTCCCCACTTTAGCATTAAAGTCGCCTATAACCAACGTGTACTTAATTTTTTCTTGATCTATTACCTGACTTAAATCATCACAGAAAGACTTACTTTTATCGTCTGAACTCTGGAGTTGATGCACAAACTTGAACTATTTTTAAATTGTACCTTTTACACAGCATAATCAAAATCTAAGCTATTCTGTCTGACAAACTACTGAACTTGACTACGTTACCAGCAACATCTCGGTTTATCAAGAATCCTACTCCACTAGATCTTTCTTTGTCCTTACCTCTATAGTAGAAAAAGTGGTGATCGTCTTGTAACTGTATCAGCTTTTCTTCCGCTCTTCGAACTTGAGGTTTTCCAATTCTTCCATTAAACTCTCCAGCCTGCGGTCTTCTGAGAGAGTTCTTAAGTTGTACGTATAAATCTTCATTTTCTTCATGTTGTTTAATGTTCAAGACTTGGATCTGCTTGAACGGTGCTTACATTCGGTGGCACACTTCCCGTAAACATACGAGGCAATGTGATTGGGCCTTTAGGAGGCGATAATCCAACAGGTTTTGTTTGGGTTGTACTGTTCATGGTTGCTATGATTTTTTTTTTTTTTTTTTAAGTAATCTCACCTCCATGGCTACTGGTTTCTGCCGAGATATTTCTCTGGTGTCACCTTATTCATCATATTCGGTGAAACCCTATATCTACTTTTTAGGGTGCCCAATGGTCCACGCCGTCATTATGGCGGTACCCCATATATCTACGACGAATTTCCCCGTTTTCCATCAGGGATGTCCCAGTTAGCAGTGGGTCCTGTGAATGTGTGTATGTGTGAACTGCTCTCTGCCCCATCTTTCTCACAAAACCTGCTCGATATGGGTGACCCTGCAGAGATTTCCTCTCTATCGACATAGCTTTTGTAATCATTAAGATTCTCAAGCCTATCCACCATGTCAAGATATCAACTCTCGAATAGGCATATTATATATATATATATATATATATATAGAGAGAGAGAGAGAGAGAGAGGACAGAATTGAATAGACGCCAAGAGAAATCGTTTAAATAATTGAACAAGTAATTGATACAATTAAAATGAATAACTAATACTTGGTTGACATCCCCTTTGCTTTTTTTAATACAAGGACTCTTCTAGGCATGCTAGTGGTTAGTTCACGAATATCATCATGAGGGATTTCTTGCCATGTTCCCCGTAGTGATCCTAAGAGTTCGGACTTTGAAGATGGCTTCCTGTTAGTTTTGCGAAGTTGTCGGTCTAATATGCCCCGGGAATTTTCAATACGGTTCATATCCTGGACTGACTTGGTCATGGAAATTTCCCGATCCCAATTTTGTTCAACCAATTTTGTGTTCCTTGAGCAGTGTGACAAGGAGCTCCATCTTCCATAAATAGGAAGAAATTTTTACTCATTCTACCACTGGAGAATATTGGAATGAGTCCTTCCTTTAATATAGAAACATATTTGTATATATTTATGTCTCCTTGACACTCCACAAGCTCTGATCGACCATCACTCCATTATTGAGATGCCCCTATGTTTCACTGTTGGCTGCAGTCTTTTGAGGTCCAACTCTTGATTAGAGAGTTTCCAGACCCACACTCTT
>NC_134802.1:24065055-24070055 GCF_046742065.1 Oratosquilla oratoria
AACACACTACATATATATGTATAGGTATTTATGTAGGTGTGCGTGTGCGCGCACATGTGCATAAAGAAATGGATTGACAAGCTATGTCACTGGGACTCGAGCCATTGAATGTGCGGCTGCTTACCACAATGGTTCGAGTCACTGTGTCATGGTTTGTTATTCCATTTGTCGCAACTTCACACATAAAGAAATATACAAATCCACACAAAATATTCTGACAAAAAAAAGAAAGATGGCAGACATGGGGCCATGTAAGGTCAGGTTAGGTCAAGTTGCAAACCATTAAACAGCGTCATCCAAGTGCCACCCAATGTCCTCTAGTGTGACGTCACATGACCCAATTCAGAACAACACTGCCTTCTGCAACATAACACTGACCGATGCAATGTTGTACAACATGGGGCCCTGTGAAATGCAGTTTTTAAAATTGGGCATTTTGTGAACGTGACTAAGATAAACAGACACACACACAGAGACAGACAAAGGCATAAGCACAGGCACAGACACAGACAGATCCAGATGGAGACAGTTTTTAAATTTGGGCATTTTTTGAATATGACTAAGATCATAAAAAACATAGACACACAGACACACGCAGATACAGATTCATACTAAAAAAGACACCATAGTAAAAAGACTAGGGATTCCCCTCTCTCTATAATTTTTTGCTCTCACAAGGAGCTTAGGCGTGCTTTGTTTCGGCCACCCCATTTATAAGAGGGACAAGGCTATTGGTACATACATACATACATACATACATACATACATACATACATACATACATACTTACATATATACATACATACATATACATATATACGTACATATATATCTACATACATATATATCTACATACATACATACGCACATATATACATAGATACATACATACATACATACAAACATACATTACATACATACATATACATACATACATTACATACATACATACATACATACATACATTACATACATACATACATACAATGACTTACAATAATCAAACATGCTGACTGAAAATCTTTCTGTCTATAACGATGCCGGATGTGTGTATGTATGTATGTATGTATGTATGTATGTATTTACGTAGGGATGTATGTATTCATGTGTGTATATGTATAAATAGATGAATTAATAAATAGATAAATTAGAAATAAAAAAGTGATGTATGAGAGTTGTAAGATGATCATAAATGACACCTGCGTCACACTCCGCTGATTCTCGTCCGATGTTATGAATTTGAACAGCTAGAAGAAGACTTCGCTTACATTACTCTAGACTTCCCCAAGAACATTTCGACAATATGTCTGACATTCGTATAGGTAAACTTTCTTTTATTTCGTTATTCATCTTCTCAATATATGACGCAAAGATAAATCTGACATATGGAGGTTAAAAAAAAAAAAAAATCGAAACCGAAGTCATTTCTACTCGAGCGAACGCGCAACAGTTGACAAGAATCTGCCCAGTGTGGAACGACCTTAAGGATGACATCACTCTACGCGCTGCCAGAGGACGAGTTGGGAAGCAATGGTCTGCAAACAAACGCAATGACGTACACGGTAAGCGAACAAGGTGCCAACCGCATCACGGCCAAAGGGTGTCTAGTTAAGATGTTTGTTAAAGTTATGCTCTAACAACTTTTAAAGGGAACAGAGAAGGGGTACTGAAATAATCATTAATTAATGTTTAGCAATTAATATCTAATCGTTAATCGATAATCAATAGTTGTTGATAACAGTACTAATGATAATGAAAGGAACATAAATAAAAGAGAATATGACTAAACAAATTGAAAAATAAATGAAATACACACACACACACACACACACACACACACACACACACACACACACACACACACACACACACACACACACACACACACACACAGGCGCGCGCACGCACGCAGACATAGTGAAAAAATTGTAATTTCCCATAAATCAGTAATCATTTCCTCCATACATCATGTATAGTACAGTTAGTGAAATATATACTACAAATAAACTTGCTTCTTCATATGTAAGAGATTCGTGCTCGTGTGTGCATATTTGTGCATGGATATATATGTAAATGTATGTGTATGTGTTCGTATGTACGTGGATGTATGTGTATAAGTGTGTATGTGTGTGCTTGTTTGTGTGTGCATGTGTATGTCTGTGTGTGCGTGTGTGTGTGTGTGTGTGTGTGTGTGTGTGTATGTGTGTGTGTGTGTGTGTGTGTGTGTGTGTGTGTGTGTGTGTGTGTGTGTGTGTGTGTGTGTGTGTGTGTGTGTGTGTGCGTATGTACATACGTGTATGCTCGCTATCTTTTGTGTAATCGTATGCGTGCGTCGACCACACACACACGCGCGCGCGTGTGTGTGTGTGTGTGTGTGTGTGTGTGTGTGTGTGTGTGTGTGTGTGTGTGTGTGTGTGTGTGCGCGCGTGTGTGTATGTGTGTGTACATTTGAGCGAGTACGCACGTTGTGTGCGCGCGCGTGTGCATTCATGTGCGTGTCTGTGTGCGTGTGCGAAAACAGCATCGCATAGGACACGGCCTTAAACACGTGTAAAAACAACGGATATTGTGGATCAATAAAAGCCTCCCGAGCAGCTTCGGCCAAGACGAAGAAGAGGAGAAGGAGGAGGAGGAGGAGGAGGAGGAGGAAGAGGAGGGGCAGAAGGAGGAGGAGGAAGAGAAAGAGGAGGAGTAGAAGGAGGAAGAGGAGGTGGAGCAGAAAGATGTGCATGAGGAGGAGGAAAAGGAGGAGGAAGAATAAAAGGAAGTAGAGGAAGAGAAGGAGAAAGAGGAGGAGGAGGAGGAAGTTGGAGGAGGAGGAGGAAGAGGAGGAAGAGGAGGAGAAGGAAGAGGATTAGGAAGAGGAGGAGGAGGAGGAGGAGAAGGAGGAGGAGGATGAAGAGGAGGAGGAGGAGGAAGAAGAGTCTCATCGTCTTCTTGCAAGACGAGAGCCCGTCCCAGTAGCTCCTGAGACTCCGATCCGTGAAGACTTCTGCCCTTCCAGAGGGTCGCGGCTTCTTGTATCCTCAAAGAATTCCTTCCCCGCCTTCGAAACAGCACTCAACCTCGCATCAACATCTATCACCTCCAGCCTATTATTTTCTCATTTTGCCCTCCCCTTCCTCTCTCTTTCTCTCTTCTTCCTCATCCCCCCTCCCCCCGCCTCTCTCTTCTCTTCTTTTCCCTAAGCCACTGATGGTCCTTCTACTCTGTCTCCTCCTCCTCCTCCTCCTCCTCCTCCTCCTTCTCCTCCTCCTCCTTCTCCTCCTCCTCCTCCTCTTCTAATTCCTTCTCACACACTTCCGGTACCTGCTCACCTACTTCCACCTCGTCCTCTCCTTCTCCTTCTCCGCCTCCTTTCTCTCTCTTCTTCTCCTTCTCCGTCTCATTTCTCCCTCTTCTTCTCCTTCTCCATCTCCCTCTGCCACTTCCTTTCTCTCTTCCTCCCTTTTCCTCCTCCTTCACCCTTTTTTCATCCTCTCTCATTCCTTCACCCTCTGCCTTATGTCTCTCTTTCTCTATTCCACTCCCTCTCTCAATCTTCCATTCTCACTCCTTCTATATCTTTTCTACTCCCCATCTCCCTCTTTCTATCCTTTTTCTTCTTCTCTTTTTTTTGCCTCTCTCTCTCTCCCTCTCTCTCCCTCCTTTCTCTCTCCACTCTCTCCTTCTCTCCCTTTTCTCTCTTCCCTCTTTTTCTCTCCCTTCTCTCTTTCTCCTCCCCTCCCTCCCTCTCCCTCTCTTCCCCCCCCTCTCTCTCTCTCCCCCTCTGTATCTCTCCACCTCTCTCTCTCTCTCTCCTCTCTCTCTCTCTCTCTCTCCCTTCCCTACTTTCCTGTCTCTCCTTGTTCACCTTTCCTTTCTCCTCTCTCTTCCTCTTTGTTCCTCCCTTTCCCTTCCTGTCTCTCTCTCCCTCCCCTTCTCTCCTGTCTCTCCTTCCTTCCTCTGGCTTTCTCTTCCCCTCTTCTCATTTCCATTCTCTCAATTCCACTCCGTGTCCTTCCCTTCCTCTCTCTTCTACTCTCTCTCTCTCTCCCTCTCCCATGTCTCTCTTTTCCTCTGTCTTTCCTTCCCGTTTCTCCTTCTCTCTCAGTTCGACTCCCTCTCTCAATTCCCTCCCCCTCTCTCCCCCTGTCTCCTGTGTCTTCCTTCCTTACCCTCCTCTCCTCTTCTCACTCTCCCTCTCTCTCAGTATTGCATCATCCATCAGGTTCTAACAAAACGAACACTGTCTCTTACATCTTCCTCGTTCATATCTATCATCTCTTTTATCTCCATCTTATCTCTTTATACCTCTTCCTTCTTTCTTCAATTTCTTATGAATTGTGTTTTTTTTCTTGTGTTTTTCTTTCGTTGAAATCCATTCTTTTCTTCCTCCATTCATTGTTTTTTTCTTATTTTCCTTCCTTCTTTAATAATCTTATTTTTGTTTTGTTTTTGTTTTATCTGTTTATTTGTTCCTTTTCATTCTTAATGCCTATTGAACATTACTATTTTCTCTTATTTCTTTAATAATTTCTCCTTTTAGAGATACATACATACATATATACGTATATTGGAAATTGGTATGTTATAACACATTTGTAAAAGTTCACTATAAACCCACTATTAGAGAAATAATAACGGAAAATACAGGGAAACTGTATATTTCGACTACTATCTCCAATAGTGGGTTTATAGTGAATATACGTATATATATCCTTTTAGAGATAAGAAGGATATAGGCAACGCTGGTTTACCAATAGAGTGTTTAACGAATGGAATAGACTCAGTAACCATGTAGGGAACACTGAAACTATCGGTTGTTTTAAGAGGGAACAAAGTAAATTTACGGATGGGGACGATAGCCAGTAATGGACATGGAACTGCCTAGTGTACGCCTTATGGTCTCTTGTAGTCTCCTTCATTCTTGTATTCTTATGTTCTAAATTTTCAGCTCTGTAGAGCTGGAAAGCAAAGCAGATTACAAAACGCTGAGGGAACCATACGCGTTCTTGTTT
>NC_134802.1:24082555-24087555 GCF_046742065.1 Oratosquilla oratoria
GAGCCAACCTCTTCCTCTCGTTTTTTTTTTTTTTTTTCCCAAGGACCAGCCCTCCCATTCTCTTTTCTTCAAAAACTCCCTCCCCCGTTTTCTTTTCTTTACAAAACCCTCACCCATTTTCTTTTCTCCATAAGCCAACCTCTTCCTCCGTTTTCTTTTCTCCAAGAACCAGCCCTCCCATTTTCTTTTCTTCAAAAACAGCCCTGCCCGTTTTCTTTTCTTCAAGAACCCCTCACCCATTTTCTTTTCTTCATGACACAACCTCTTGTTCTCTTTTCTCCAAGAACCAGCCCTCCCGTTTTCTTTTCTTCTTCAAAAACATCCCAGTCCTGTTTTCTTTTCTTCAAGATCCCCTCACCCATTTTCTTTTCTCCAAAAGCCAACCTCCCTTTTCTTTTTCCTTTTCTCCAAGAATCAGCCCTCCCATTTTCTTTTCTTCAAAAACATCCCTGTCCCGTTTTCTTTTCTTCAAGAGCCCATCACCCATTTTCTTTTCTCCATGAGCTAACCTCTTCCTCTCGTTTTCTTTTCTCCAAGAATCAGCCCTCCCATTTTCTTTTCTTGAAAAACAGCCCTGCCCCGTTTTCTTTTCTTCCAAAATCCTTCGCCTATTTTCTTTTCTCCAAGAACCAACCTCTTTCTCTCGTTTTCTTTTCTCCAAGAACCAGCCCTCCCATTTTCTTTCTTCAAAAACATCCCTGCCCCGTTTTCTTTTCTTCAAGAATCCCTCACCTATTTTCTTTTCTCCAAGAACCAACCTCCCTTTTCTTTTTCCTTTTCTCCAAGAAACCCCCTTTTTTCTTCTTCGCCAAGAAACCCGAAGCCCTCTTGTCAGTCGGAACTCGAGGCGATGATCATGAGCGTTTGGGAGCTTTTGCAAGCGTCTGTTCTGCACCAAGGTAATGGAAGTAATATTTCGCAACTGTGGGGCGTAGAGGGGAAACATAATACGGAGGCTCTCCGAGCAGCGTTTTTCTTAAAGAAGATATCATAAAAGCGAGGCAGAAGTCTTCCCGAGTGAGCGTAAGGTGACATAAAAAGGCGAGGGAGAAAAGGAACCCCCCATCCCCCCACCCCCCCACCCCCTGGAGCAAGGCGTGAAATCTAAAAGGTATAGATAATCACACAGAAAAAAAACAAAGATAAAAGAATTGTTAGCTAAGTGTATGATTTAAGACATGAATGAAGAATAAGGTAAGGAGAAGGATGAGGAGAAGGAGTAGGAAGAGTAGGAGGAGAAGAAGAAGGAGACGATAAAGATGTAAAAGAAAAGAAGATAATGAAAATGAGAAAAGGGGAAGGAAGGACGGGAAGAAAAGAAAATCCAAGTGTATGAAAGAATAAAGAGAAGAGGAGAAGAAGAGGAGGAGTAGGAATAACAGGAGTCAAAGTAGGTGAAAAAAGAGGAAATGAAAAAAATACTGATGAGGAAGAGAAGGAAAAGAAGAAGAAGAGTAGGAGAAGAAAAACAAGATGCGGGAGAAGAAGAGGAAGAGGAGGAAAAGGAGACAAGGATTAGGAGAAGGAAGAGGAAGAGAAGGAATAAGGTGAAGAGACGGATGAAAAGGCTGTGGAAGCGCAGGAGCTAGATGAAAAGAGAAAAAAAAGAGGAAGAAGGAAAATAAAGAAGAGGAATAGAAGCACAATAATGAGATGCCGGCATGGTGGGAACGGGCGCATATCGGCAAGCAAGACTCAAGTTTCAATGAAAAAAATATCTTTAAAAGTCTTGGAACAAACACAACTAGACACATAGATATTAAGGTAAAGCTAGAGTAGAATGAAGAGAAGAAAGCATTTTACACATACACACACACACACGCACGCACACGCACACACACACACACACGCGCACACACACACACACACACACACACACACACACACACCTATGTATATATATATATATATATATATATATATATATATATATATATATATACATATATATACAGAAAACCAGGGGGAGAGATTAGGAGAGAGAGAGAGAGAGAGAGAGAGAGAGAGAGAGAGAGAGAGAGGGAGAGAGAGAGAGAGAGAGAGAGAGAGAGAGAGAGAGAGAGAGAGAGGGGGGGGGAGGGAGGGAGGGGGAGAGAGAGAGGGGGGGAGAGAGAGAGAGAGAGAGAGAGAGAGAGAGAGAGAGAGAGAGAGAGAGAGAGAGAGAGAGAGAGAGAGAGAGAGAGAGAGAGAGAGAGAGAGAGAGAGAGAGAGAAAGAGAGACAGAGACAGAGGGGTAGAGGTAAAGGCGAGGAAGGTTTTGCATAATGACAAGATCCAAACAAATAACGGGAGAAGAAGGGAAGGACGAAATTGAAGATGAAGAAAATATAAGGGAGGGGTGAGAGACCGAACGGAAACAGAAAGCAATAATAAATGGAGAAACGATGGAAGCAGAGGAGAAAGAGAAAACAAAGAAACAAAAACAAACAAACATTGAATGAAGGGATACGTGTAACACAGGTGAATGTGGAAATGGGAAAAGAGGCATAGAAAATGGAGAAAGGGTCACGCTGGAGACGAAGAGAGAAAATGGAAGAGAAAAAGAGAAAACTCAGGCAAAAGCAAATAGGAGAGAAAACGGAGGAAATTTATCGTAAACGAGACATGGGACGAAGAGGAGGGAGAAGGAAGGGGAAGAAAGAGGAAGTGGAAAGAGAGAAATAAGAGAAAAGAGAGAAAGGAGAGAAGGAAGGGTAAAGAAACTGAAAGAAATATACAAGACAGATACAGGCGACAGAGACATACGGATAGACACAAAAAAAACAGACAGATAGACAGACAGACAGACATATAGACAGACAGATACAGACATACAGGCATACAGACAGACAGACAGACAGACACACACACACACACACACACACACACACACACACACACACACACACACACACACACACACACACACACACACACACACACACACACACATAAGAGAACGAGAAATACAGAGAGAAGCCTGAGGTTTGAATTATAAAGAAAACCCGGGATAAATGATGGAGAAAGGCAAAACAAAGAGAATAAGAAAGTCTAATGTACGGAAACGGCCATAAGCTCAGTGAAAAAAATTATGAAAACATATGCATAAGAAACAAAGGCAACGCAAAAACCGTAAATCCAAATAAACGACGAAGCGAAAGACACAAGGAAAGAAGAAAAGTTTACAGTGAAAAGTAAAAAGAAGAAAAAAAATCCTAGGACGTAATAAGAGATAAAAAAAAAATAATGGAAGGAGGAAGAAGGAAGAAGCGAAAAAATGAAAATGAGAAACAGGAGAAAAGAGAGAGAGAGAGAAAAAATTCTCTCGGTCGCAGGTCAAAGTTCAAAGTCGTATTTGCAGATGAAATATGGAAGAGCGTTTGTAGTATGAAAGGCTTCAGTGGGGTGAAGGGGGGAGGAGGAGGGGGAAGGGGGGAAGAGGAAGGGGGGAAGAGGAAGAGGAGGCATAGAAAGCAGGTGAGGAGAATTTGATATGGAGAGGAGGAGGAGGAGGCGAAGGAAGGAGAATGAATGCGAAGTAGGAGAAAGAGGAAGAAGACGAAGAAGAGGAGGATGTGGAGAGGAGGAGGAGAATGCGGAAAGGAGGAGGAGGAGGAAGTGGAGAGGAGGAGGTGGAGAGAAAGATGTGGAGAGGAAGAGGTGGAGGAGGAGAAGGAAGTGGAGAGGAGGAGGAGGAGGCGGAGAGAAAGATGTGGAGAGGATGAGGTGGAGGAGGAGAATGAAGTGGAGAGGAGGAGGAGGAGGCGGAGAGAAAGATGTGGAGAGGATGAGGTGGAGGAGGAGAATGAAGTGGAGAAGGTGGAGAGGAGGAGGAGGATGTGAAGAGAAGGAGGAGGAAGATGTTCAAAGGAGGAAGAGGAGGAGGAGGAGGAGGAGGAGGAGGAGGAGGAAAAGGAGAAGGAGCAACATAGACAAACGAACAGCAACAGACCTATTGGTCCTTACAAGGCTGTTCTGATACTTAACCTATCATTAATATATATATTAACCTATCTTCTTGAAGTAAATAATTCTAATTGGGGATTTGTAGCTAAGTAAATATTGAGACGTTTTTTGAATACCTCTACAGTGGAACAACCAATAACCTTCAATGGTAGAAGGAGAAGGAATAAAAAAGAAAATTGTGAAAAACATGAATGAGAATGGAAAAAAGAGAAGGAAGAGAAGATATATACGGAAGAGAAAAGAACATGAGTTGGTAAAGAAAGAGTATAGCAAGGAAAAGAGGAAAAAGGAAAGGAAAAAGAGAAACGGAAAAGAATGAGAAAATGAGAAAAAGAAGTAGAATGAAGAGATAAAGAAGAGAAAGAAGAGAGAAAAGGAAGGAAGGCGAAACAGGAAAGAAGAGACACGAAGAAGAAGAAAGAAGAAAGGGAAGAGGAAAATGAAGAAGAAGAAGAAGAAAGCAGGAAGAAATAAAATGAAAGAGATGAGGAGAAGGATAAGGCAGAGAAGAAAAATGAGGACAGGATAAAAAGGTAGCAATAGTGAAGGTGAAGATGGTGATGACAATGATGATGGTGGCGGTAATATCGTCATTACTACTATTGATGATGATGTTGATGATGATGATGATGATGACGATCATCATCATCACCACATTTTATTTATTTATTTTTATTATTATTTTTATTAATTATTATAATAATAATAATAATAACAATGATGATGATGATGATGATGATGATGATGATGATGATGATGAAGATGAAGATGAAGATGAAGATGAAGATGAAGATGAAGATGAAGATGAAGAAGAAGAAGAAGAAGAAGAAGAAGAACAAGAACAAGAAGAACAAGAAGAACAAGAACAAGAACAAGAACAAGAACAAGAACAAGAACAAGAACAAGAACAACAAGAACAACAAGAACAACAAGAACAACAAGAACAACAACAACAACAACAACAACAACAACAACAACAACAACAACAACAACAACAACAACAACAACAACAACAACAACAACAACAACAACAACAACAACAACAACAACAACAA
>NC_134802.1:24097555-24100055 GCF_046742065.1 Oratosquilla oratoria
GCTCCTCCTCCTCCTCTTCCTCCTCCTCCTCCTCCTCTTCCTCCTGTTCGCCTCAAAAGCTCTTCTCCATCCCTGGCGATGTGGTATAAAGTCTACTTTGTCTGCCTTGAGGTGATTTAATTCAATTATGAAGATCTCCACGCGTTGCTTAACGAGAGTCATTCAAGCAATTCCACATAGCAACTGGTTTCCACGTTTTCAATATTTTGTTCTTTAAGCGCTGCGGGGCGATTTTATGCAGTAAAGGAACTTCACCACAGTCTGCGTCAGGTGATTCTGTTAACCCCCTTGTTCAGCATAAGGGGGTTATACCCCCTAATTCCCTGTATAGCGCTAAATCTCTCAGGCAAATAATATTTATTCTAGTTATTTTCATGTAGCTCTACAGGGTGTTCCAAAACGATGTACACATTCTTTAAAATGGTTCATAACGTTATTGATCCCACTGACAAACGTTATCAGCTGTTTCTGGAAAATGGTAGTAATTAGTTTGAACGTTTGCGAACACGCAGTAGGGACTAGACTAGACTAAAGGGAAAAGAATAAAATTTTCTTTAATTTCTAGATAAATTATCACCATTAGCTAAGTACAGCTAGTAATGGCACTGCTTAGTGGATTTGACCTTACGAAATATTTCAAAGAATGAGTACATCATTTTATGACGCTGTCCTCACTCAAACCGAATTTCGTAAATCTTCTTATTTTATCCTTCTTCTGACTATAATATAGGATAAAACTCACCCAACCTAGACACTAACTACCCTCCACTTACACAATTAAGATTAACCTAGTGCCTAATCTAAGCACTAACTATCCTCCACTAACTCAGTTATAGCTAAGGTAAACATCACTTCTAGCCGACTAGTACCTAACCTAAGCACTAACTGTCCTTCACTATCTCAGTTACAGTTAATGGAAAATATCACTTCTATCCTAAGCACTAACTGCCTTCACTAACTCAGATATAGTTAACAAAGAAAATCGTCACTTCTGACCTAGTGCTTAACCTAAGCACTAACTGCCCTCCACTCAGTTATAGCTAAGGAAATCATTACTTTTAGCCTAGTACCTAAGCACTAACTGCCTTCACTAACTCAGTTATAGTTAACAAAGAAAATAGTCACTTTTAACCTAGTGCTTAACCTAAGCACTAACTGACTTCCACTAATGTTGGAGTTAACGTTAGAGTTAACTAAGGAAAACGTCACTTGGAACTTTAATTGATAAGCTCGGGACAATAAACTCGCGGTAATTGACCATTCTCTTACTTCCTCTCCCCTGTTGGTTGATTAACTTGTGTTTTTTCGTCTCGACCCGAGTCGGCGAAAACTAATTGGGAAGAACATCAAAGACGAGGCTGGAAACAACCCGCCAGGGTCCACAATAATGTACTCAAATGAAAGTAAGAGTAGGAATAAGAAAAGATAAAAAATAAAACAAGTGAACGTAAACGTGAAAGTAAATGGACAATAAAAAACGAAAGTTAAGAACAAAACAAGTAGGAGTAAGATGAAAATAAGATTGAAAGTTAAAAGTACAATAAGGACAAACTCAAAGTCAAGATTAAAATGAATAATAAAGATGTAATTAAGATTAAGAAAAAAATATAAAAGTAGAAATGACAGTGAAAATAGATATAGAGATACAAATATAAAGGAAAACATAAATATAAATAAACAGACACAAACGAGTCGTTTTTTGGAAAGTGAAATAATTTGGCAAAAAAAAAAAGAAAATATTACCACTCCCTTTATAATAACGAAAGAGTCGTTTGGCATATGTATATATATAACAATAACGTAGATGGTACAATCAATGGGAATAGGATAAAAGTTGTAAAATTTTACACACTGAACATAAAGGTAAAAAATTTAAAAGCAAAATAGTTATTGAACAAAGTGATGATAATAGTTGTGAACAGTAGTGAACAATAGTGAACAGTACTGAACAAGAGAACGTGTGGAATAGCCATTAGAATCAGTAATACCTCTTCTGTTACCAATTATCTTGAAGCTTCTGTCGGTTCTCATCGCTTGATATTTGTTCCATGTTTTTGTTTTCATAATCATGAAACCGGAGACAGAATGAAAACAAAAGTGATCAAGCCGCATGAATTTGATTATACAAATGTGATTTCATTATACAATATTTGATATATAGAAGTTGGCTTAGAATAACAAAGATTTTTGTGAATGGAATTGAGACCATATTTGTATAGTCAATATCAGAAGGGGCGACACGAACTTTTGTCTTACTCTGTAGATCATATTAATGAGTATGATTTCTGTGTTCATCTGATTACAGGAATGAACATTTAACTGCCGTGAACCTTATTTATTTGTTCAATGTTATGTTTTTCTTCATTTCCAATGTATGTCGTATGAAGGAAGTCTGAGAAACGTTACACTTATCATATGCCAATAGCTCCGGCCAATCACCAGATTTTGCTATATAAAGCGTCTAACATTACTAAGTACAACACAGATGTAAACCTTTGAT